>NC_067116.1:14654947-14954947 GCF_021347895.1 Acanthochromis polyacanthus
TAAATAAAAAACTAATCTCACTCCATTTTCAGATGCTGTTATAAGCTCAGATGCGTAAATGGCTGCGTGTGTATGTTCTTACCATGGTAATACTGTACATGAGCTGCTTTTCCTCTGTTGTCACCATCTGTGGTGTGAATCACTCATTGCTGTGGTGTTTCTGCGCTTGTCCTGGCAGTCAGAGATCAGCTGTCAATCAGAGTGGGTGCTACTGTGACGTATCCTTGCTTGGATTTTCTGTTAATGAGGTCTCTCTCTATGTAGCCAGTACTCTATTTTGGCTGCAGTTCCATGTCTGTTAAATTGGAACGAAAGGAACACATGAAACCTGATTGAAGAATTATGCAAAGACTTAACAAACTCAGAATGTTTCTGGTGAGGATGGATCCAAGCCAGGTTTATACGGCTGAGTTTCTAAGTGTCAAAAGAGCAACGCATTTCTACTAAGGCTGTTATGAGCTCTGCACTGTGATTTAATATGAAGCAATCACTGTATGGTCAAAAATCTGACTTTTAGCTTATATTTGAATATGTGGACATCCAAACCAGATAAACAGTGTTTAGGTAAAGCAGAACTTTACACAGCAAATAAATACTTGATCCTCTTTGAAACAGTGCGGACAGAAAAAGGTCCACGATAGGGATAATTTGCTATTTCAATCATTTATTGAACAACAATATGAAGAGATGTTGAAATTCTTCTGTGGATAAAATAGGTGCACCCTCAGCATCACAGGTTATTATTGCCTCCTTTAGCAAAAACAACCTATTTATTTTTTTGTTTGATCAGGGACCATGTAATTAACAAGGAAAACATCCGATGTATTGTCCCTCGCTGGGCATTTCAGTAAAAGTAGTGAGAGGACCAACAACATCAATAAAAACAGCAGAGACAGCATTATAAACCTACAACCGGACCAACCCCCTCCCAAGCAGTTCAGATTTTTTTGGAACTGTTTTTGAAATTTTCTTTATGTGGAGATTAAATTTAAGTTGAGGGTCTAATACAACAACAACAAGATACTTCAGTTCTGTAACTGAGCTGATTTCTTGGTTTTGTATATTAACTTTAAAATATTGTTGGTTTGATTTCCTAACAGAGAAATACATAGTCACTGTTTTTTACAGGCTTAATACAAGGTGATTTTGAACTAGCCACTCCTGGACATTAACCATAGATGAAGACAGGACGTCTGCAGCCTGTGCTGGTGTCTTGGCGGCTATATATATATATATATATACATCCATTTCAGTTCCCCCTAGTATATTTTTGAGGGATTAAAATATGAGCTTATAGCCATTTCATGACACTTCATTTGTTTATTTCTCGGTTGATTTACTCGTCTGCTTCAAATCTTGATCCTGCTGAAAGGTCCACTTCCGGTTACAGCTGGTTGAGATTCTTGTCCTGACAAACTGTCTTTGGTCAGCACCAAACAAAATTAATAACATACTGGTCTTTGCCAATATGCTCAGTATCAAAGTGAAGTTTTGCTCAAATGTTCTTTTTCCCAGCACATCTTCCATGTTTAGCAAATGTGCAGAATCCCTTTCTTATATACACATGAATGTCGAGACCAGTAGTTCTCAGTATCCTGTGGATCCTGTGACGAAATTTTGAGGTTCTTTGAAACATATTTTTTTTACATCAACAGCTCTGCTCTTGGGCTGAATTTGTTCATTTAGCCAGTCCTGGACAAATGGTCATGTGAAACCTGCAGGACGTGTAGATCACAGTAGAAAGACTCATTTCAAATAATTTTGAAATCCCTTTCCAGAAACAGCCCATAAAATCTCTTTAGAACTTGGTATGATGACAGATTTCAAAAGAAATTAGAACATCAGAGCAAAACCGGTGTTTTGGCGCGAGCTATCGCGCGATTTCAGAACGAGATTTGCTTTCTCGCGTCCTGAGATTTGGATACAGACCACAACAAAGAGCGATCGCCAGGTAATGTGGAGGTTTTCGTTCACTTCTCATCTCTAGTATGTTGTGGGACACTCATTGAGACTATCTGAGCTGGTCAGTGTGGGGAAAAAAGCACGTTAGAGCGGACTTTGACGCGGGGGGGCAAGTTGCCCCATACTTTTCACTAGCTGAGCTGCTAGCTGAGCTGCTAAGCTGCCTGCCTGGCTAAATACTGGAGCTATGTCGAAAATTTATTTCTCCATCACTCACATGTATGAAATGACATATGAAAACAGACCCCAGGTTGAAAAAAACGAAGTTCCCCTGTAAGATCGCAGTTGACCTACACAATTATTTGAAATTAAGAGACATCCCCAGGTAATACTGTTTCTGTGCGAAAAATGCTAACCAACAATAATGACTGCAAATTTTTGTTTCGAGATCAAAACATGTACATTCTGGTAACATTAAAAGTTTCTGCAGCATAACCCCATTAAAATACTACAAATAATGCTTCTAAATAAACACCATTAAATAGTAGGTGTCTTTCTCTCTGGACTTGCTGCTTGTTTCTAGGACATTTTATTTTTTTGGCTTCGAAGTAAAAAGCAAATGCATGCTCAGTTGGAATGAAATCAGATGCATAAGTTGGAAAAACATCAATCTTCCATTGTTTAATCATATAACAAAAACTCTTTGTTGCCTCTTCAGCATGTTCAGGATCATCTGCTGCATTGTCCTAAAAACGGCCCATGAGTCCATAAAGCTGAGTGTCAGCACTTAAACCACAGAGCCCCATGCTGGAGTACAGAATCAGACCCAGTGGACACAGTGTCACTGCTGCAATACATATGGATACAACGAAGTGGAAGTTGGTGATCTTTTTTAACTCAGTATTTTTTTTGGATGTAATGTTTCAATTTATTGGCCTAACAACTACTTAAAAATTAAAATGATTATATGCATGTCCACTCAACAGTGGAGAAATGGTACCTCACCATATTGCATGGCATTACCTATTCTACTCCCAGTGACCCTTGCAGCCCGTGAGTCCATTATATAACAGTGGTTATCTTCCATTGTAACTGCTCAGTGTGGCTAATGGCCAGCCAAACAGCACCACACGTCTACAGAGGGCTCTTCAAAGCACTAACAAGGTTGGATTTGTTTATCTGTGCCCTGGCAGGCTGGATGTCCAGCAGTTCTCCTGCATTGTAGAGTGTCACTGTCAAATTACATTTATAAATAGATTTTGGCTCATCGCTGGCACCACCCCACCATTGAGTCCTTGAGTCCTGGCTGGATTCTGCCATCTGTCTGAAAGCGTTAGGATGCAGAAGATGCTGCCTGCTTTGTTTAGAAATGACTGTCAGGGATTTGTGTGGAGGTTCATGTAAATAGGTGGATTTTGAAACTGTAGCACAGCAAGTTACTTTTTATGCAGTGTTGGTTCCTTCAACTGGGTGTGTTGAACTGCTGAAGAGCAGCAGCTATGGAAGAAGTGGGGTTGAGGGGATCAAAGTTTGGCCAGGCAAACTGAGAAATATGAAGTTACTGTTGTGTCTGTTATTGAAATTTTGAGAATGTAATACTCCCACTGTGATCAAAATCATTAAAACGTATGAATTGACAATAAAAGTATCTGATTTACAAGCAAATAATTGATTAGAGTGTTGATGGTTTTGGTTACAGACTTGATACAACCAAGACCTCTTTTATTCTGTCACAAATTATGTTGCCTTTACATTAATTGTATGTAACAAGTCAGATCTACACTGATAAATGAGACAAGAGTCGTTTTTGGTAGGTTTGTCTTGGATACACAGTTTGGCTACACCTACAATTCCTTTGCTGTAAACACTAGACTATGATGTTTCATGCTGCATTCTGATAGGTGGCAGTGATTCACCTTCAACTGACTTTGCATTTGCCGAACAAAACTAAAAAAAAGAAGGAAATCATGAACTGTCCAGAGATGAAAGGTTGCTCAGCTACAGTAAGTTGACATTATTGCCTATCTTTTAAATCAACGTGATATTAAATGTAGTATCACAGTCACCTTCTGTATGTCATGGAGTTTATTAGTGTGTTTATTAGGAGTGCATTAATAACAGAAGTTGACTCAGCTCCATTTTTAATATTAAGTGACTGTGCTGCTGTTAGTGTATGTTTTCCCTGTTTGAGTGGGAGAGAGATACAATATTGGCAGCTGCGATATTCCACATAACGTGATGACACATGTGGCAATCATAGGGTTAATTAACAGATGTCTATACTGTGTGAAAAAAGACATCCGGATATTTCTGTTCACGCAGTACTGAGTGAAAAGATTCACTTAAGAGTCGGAACCGGGACTTGACACTTACTATCATCAGTTCTTTCAAGCAACGTCTCCACAATAGTATCTCACATTTAAGGTAGTGTCATTTCTTATAAATGAAAAACAAAAGCCAGGAGTGACATAATTTGGTTAATAAGCAACTACTTTATGCATCTGATTAGTGAATTGCAACTGATGACTTGTCAGATTAAAACGACTCACAAGTTTAGAAACAACCAGCCAGTGCAGTATTCTTTGCATTTTAAGGGACATTATACTACCAAGCACAAATCCTCAAAGAGAGGCAACAAGGATTGTGAAAACTAACCCCTCAAAAACTTTAAAAATCAAAAGCTGAAATAGGCTCAATTGAGGGGCCTTCAGTGGGATTTGTTTTCTATCATAAATATGTATACTCATGTGAATAATGTCACTTGCTTTTTCTGTTATGCAGTGTATGCTATATAATATTTCAGTGTCCCCTTTTTCATTTTCCTTTTCTACAAAATGGAACCTTGTCCTCGATCTTTTGTGCAGGCCTGTGCACCTCTTTACCCCAAAAGGTCAAGCATCTGTATATGCATATCTGACCATCTTTGGTCACCTTGCCCTTGTTAATTGTCTCTTGCTGATTTGCCTCTTGCAGAAAGCCATGAGGTGGCACCTTTTACACAGATCAGGGATCAGCTCGCTGAAGTAATCAGTAGTGAGCCCATTGATTTTGAGCACCAACACCAGTAGGAGATGGCTTCCAACATCTCAGTAAGGTGATCAAGTCTCACCTTTTAGACGTTGCTCCAATACTTGACAGTGTAGCTGCTGTTGAGTTGGATGGAAGTGTGTGACAGCCTAAATTCAGCATTTCTTGGAAATTCCTCCAAGATCTTCCAAGATTAAAGCAATCAGTGTGTAATCTGGCTGACATCCATGGCATTTCAAG
Organism: Acanthochromis polyacanthus; assembly: GCF_021347895.1. Lineage (NCBI taxonomy): Eukaryota > Metazoa > Chordata > Actinopteri > Pomacentridae > Acanthochromis > Acanthochromis polyacanthus. The sequence continues at coordinate 14,660,117 of NC_067116.1, forward strand.
GCCCAACCTGTGCAGGCGGATCTCTCAGTCAGAAACTTCCCCTCTGACATATCTGACTGTGTCTCTGATTAGAATATGAGATACATCAAAGCCAGAATGCCTGATGCAGTGAATAAGCCTGTGAAAGAGTGTCTTCTAGCTTTGGGATGCTGTGTTACATTGAGGACAGTGAAGTCATCCCTGCAGCACATCGACGTGCCAGAATGGACCAGTTGCTACGTATTGCTAGAGAGATTCTCTGTTCCAAGTCCACAACACCAATCATGTATTGATCAAGTGTTCTTTTATATAGTGTTTGTCTTCAATTTTCTTATTAAGAATGGTTTGACTTACAGTAACAAAACCAAACTAACAATGTTAAGGTACAACATAGTGGTTATGGAAGGTAGGCCTCATTTTTCCCCAATGACTCTTTTTATTTCACATCTTTACAATCTTTAGTCTTTCTCAGAATAGAACGTAAATCATATTTAAATCCTATTCTTGAAAAGTGATCTCTTCCTGGATGAAAATGCCTCCAGAGCATGCAAACTCACTTAGTGGTCTGATGATTATGAAAATGCTGGGACTCATGGGCTATGTCCTTTATAGTCACAGACCTTTTAACCATTTGAACATCTGAAGGAGAACACAGTGTTCTCCACCACCATCAAATCACACTAAATGAGAGAATATCCTTTAGAAGAATGATGTTTATCCCTACAGCAGTGTTCAAGAGACTTAGAGAATCAATGTCAAAATACATTGAAGCTGGCATCCCATCTCCCAGCGCCTTACTAAGGCACTTGATGTTTGTTTTGTCTGTATTTATCACTCGTATGTATGTACATGTCCTTTAATTGGTCTAATTTTTTGGGAGAGGCATCCAATTATAATCTGTTGTATATCTGATTTGCCATTTTTAAAGTAGCCTGTAGTGCTTTCAACTAATATTATATAAAGGACACTGGTTCTATGCTTTTATTTTGCACATTAGAACCATATGGTGATTTCACTGATAATCCTTGGTATTCAATGATTAACTTTTTGCTTGTTTCACTAAAGAATGGAAAATTCATGAAGAATAAGCATCATACTGTGACATTGAACTCTTATCTACAATTTATTACCCACGTTCATCCCTCTGTCAAATCCTGCACCACTGGTAAAGACAGATTAAAGGGTTTAGAAGGATTCATGGTCTCTGATGTGAGTTACTGGAATGTGATGGTGTCTGTGTAAACACTGAACTTAGGTGACATCCAGTGAGTTTAGGCGTTCATGCGGCAGTGATCAGATCTGTTGTGTAGGACTAGATGTTGATATCCCTTCTTGCATACATGAGACACCTATTAAGACTGTGGGATGGTCAATTGAGTGAAGGTATGAAAGTGGGCATCCTCTTCCTGAGGTGTTTTCTCTGATAGTCCCACGATACCTCCAGAGGGTTCGGCAGTGAATCCCAGCATTCCGAGTTCACCCCCTAGGTGCCATCTACTCATTTGAAGGCCCAGGTGGAGTCCTTGCTGTTCATCCACAGTCACTGACTTCCCTTTTCAGCAGCTCTGGAGAAGTCCTTGATTGCCTGTCAGTGGGCCTTCCCGTGCAGTCCCATCTCCCGAAGAAGCCTAGATGTCAAGATGGCCTCACCGTCCAGCCTCGCTGTTGTGCGTCGGCGGCAAGCTCCATATACTTCAGCTTCTTGTGCTCGTAGGCCTTCTCAACTGAACTCCCCCTCTCGAAGATGTAAATGTGCCATAATGAAGCTGACCAGATTTTACTGTGATTTTAAACGTTTGTAGACTGATTCAAAGTTCTGCCTGCTGCAGTTTGTACATCCTGAAAAGAGTTAGTTATTGTGTACACACATTTGGGTCATTTCAAGGCTTTGTCATATTGATTTATACTGTGCATTACGTTTTGCAATATTAGTATTAGACAATTTACTTTCATATATAATAAATCATTACATTATCAGTTTGCTTTTGTAATATTTGAGTCGCTTATAACAACCCAGGTGGCTGAGAGGATTTCTGGTTTCTACCGGTCATTGTTTGTAGAGGGACAGATGTGTGTGCAATCGTGAAGAAATAAGATGTGCAGCTAAGGTTATGGTAAAGTGCAAAGTGTCCTGTTGTGTTTCTGTTTATTAAATCAGATGATTCAAAGAAAAACAGTATCTTGCTTTGTCATCCACAGCCCAGAGAGTCTGACGAAGTCTACCTGCTGAAATCAGGCAGGCATCTTCCATTGGTGTATTTCAAACAAAGCTGAAGACCCATTTGTTAGCTGTTACATATTCATCTTAAACTGTTTTTTCTGATGTCTTTTTATTGTTTTGTTTTTATTGTTTTTATCTGTTTATCTGTTTTTATTGTTTTTATCTCTATGTACAGCATTTTGACTGAAAGTGCTTCATAAATAAAAATGTTGGTATTAGTGTTTGTACACTATTGGCCAAGAAATTAAAGAAATCAAAGCTCCACAAAGTGTAAACCTGAATAAACCTCCCCAGCCATTTTAGATGGAAACAGTTCGATGTAACAATCTTAAGATGCAATCACATATCACTATGAAGCATTGTATATGCTTGTACACCCCCTGTCAAAGGTTTTGAGACAAGTTCTAATTTATTTGAATGAGAAAGTGTCTCAAAACTTTTGACAGGGGGTGTATATACTTTTATGATGCAGAGAGGAACCTTGGAGCATACTCCAAGATTTTATCGATCTCTTATTACTTGAACTCTTGTAATCAGCTCTGGGGTCAGACAGGACAAGGCTTTTTGAAAGATTACTATCCTGTTGCTGCAATTAGGGCTACTACAGTAGTAAAATATTGCTTTTTCAGGAATACATGGCTATTGACAATCTAATGATATAATACTTCACTGTAGTCACAGGAGACATTTCTCCGCATTGAGCACCTCTAATTTAAATACCACTGTACATTTGACCTAATACCTCTTAGACACTTTAACTGTAAGAAACACTTTCAGTTCAGGAGGAAAGCAAGTCTCTCCCAGCATGTGACATAGTATTGGTACATTGCAGGTAACAGGTCTCAGGTAACTTCAAAACTTCACTTTTGAGACTTTTCTAAGCTGCAGGCAGTTTCTAAGGAAAAAGAAAAACAGAAAGCAAGATGATGGTGAGATTTGCAATTGTAGTTTCTGAGATTCCAATTTAGCAGAAGGTGCATTTTCCTCCCAGTAGGAATGAACATTAAGCAGACTCACACCAGGAGACAGACCTTACTCTGGTAATGAACAAACCTTTCCTCGACCTTTCAAGGGTTAAGGCTGTTAGTAACTGTTTGTTCCCCTAAAGCATAGACCATTCACAGAACCATCTCTGCTACTGCAACCCAGTCTCACATCAAATTGTGACATAGTCACGTTGGTCCACAATGCAAAACGTTACAATCTCACAATTTGGCCCTGAAAATTGTGAGATGCTCATGTTTTTTCCCCCAATTCTTTTCTATGGGTCTGACGAAGGGTCACGTGACTGCTTGCTGCAGGCTTCTCAAAATGAAAACATGGCAGCTATTCCTTTTATTTTCTGTGGAAAATGCATTATTTTAAGATAGTTTGGACAGAAAAAAACATTTTGATGACATTTTTAGCGAGAAATATATATAACACTTTCACATTAACCATTCAGTTATTGGAAATGATCTTTGGTTTGGTTTATTTTTACGCTGAATTTCACTTCACGGCATTAAATTGTGACAGTGTCACATTTTGTATGTTATGTTGGTTGATTAGGACGCTGCCACAGACGAAACCAAGTGGTGTGTTTATTTTTGTATTGTTGCATTGTGTAATTTTTTGAGTTGTTAAATCATTTATGTAACTCTTGATGATTACTGCTAGTTACTGAGATGTCTTCCCCGGCCTTTCATTAGTTGACGCGCTTTGCTCCCTTGTTAACAAGTTGTATTTCAATGATCCACAAGTCGCTCGTTGTCAGTGCAAACAACCGTATTTATTTCCATGAACGTGCTTTTACCGCAATCATTTGTTGAGCTCATCCATACACCAGTCAGCGCACAGCGATCTAAAAACTTTATTCCTTTATTTCTTCTTCAAAGATACCATGACCTAACAGTAATAATTACAGAATAATCTACCTCAGAAACCAACCATTACATAAATCACATAAACAGTAAAACACCAAAACTTACATCCTTGCTATTGGTAATATTCACAATATATATGGTATAATTAAAACTATCTTGCTGTAGTGACACTACAGTCACTACATTGAAGTTTAAGATTTAATTTAATGAATTATTGTATTTTACAAATTTCTATTCCCAAGCAACCCACTAAACTAATAACTAAAATTTTGTGCTACGTAATGCTCTTTTAGTTTTATTTTAAAGGTTTCAATATTCCCCGTTTTTGAGACAATCCGGATACTATCGCTCGCTCCCAACAAAAGCATCAGTTTTTTTAATATTTTGGATTTCGATTAATTAGATAATGAACAAATTGACGTAATTTCCTGGTGGGTGTGTTTATGCAGCCTATTAAATACTTTTTTCCCCATGAAATAAAGTACAATCCATACATCATGGTCCAGTGTTCATTGGGCCTCATTCATGAAGCGTTCTTAAGAACAAATCTGTTCTTAGAGCCTTTTTAAGAAGATTTTTGGCATTCACGAATGCGTTCTTAACTGACCTGTTCTTAAAAGTAAGAACAAATTCTAAGAACACTCAGGAGGACTCTTACGCACAAAAAATCTGCTCTTTTAGAATTTTGTTACAGTCAAAATTGATCCAAAAATTTGAATTTCTTTCTTAAAATGATTCAAATATTACCACAAATTATTTAATTTAAAACTAGATTTATTCAAGTGAATTTTAGTGATCAATGATTTTATAGTTTAGTGCCAGTTAAACTCAAAATCAGATTTTAGATCTGAAGCTGCACTTGGTCACATTAACATGTTTGGAGGTCTGTGGGAGGTACAAGCGCAATGACCACTACGACGTGCACGCGCCCTGGTGTGCACGCGCGCGCTGACCGGGGAGACAAGGCGGACATGGCCTGGGCAGTTTTACCTGTCACTGCAGCAGAGGCAGAGGGTGTTTTATTACGACACACACCCTTTCTGAGTATAAAAGTTTAGCTGTCTCAGGTCAGGGCTGCTCAGTGGCGTAGTGGTTAGCACTTTCGCCTTGCAGCAAGAAGATCCCTGGTTCGAATCCTGGGGTGGGCCTGGGATCTTTCTGCATGGCGTTTGCATGTTCTCCCTGTGCATGCGTGGGTTTTCTCCGGGCACTCCGGCTTCCTCCCACAGTCCAAAAACATGCTGAGGTTAATTGAGTACTCTAAATTGTCCGTAGGTGTGAATGTGAGTGTGATTGTTCGTCTGTATATGTAGCCCTGTGACAGACTGGCGACCTGTCCTGGGTGTCCCCTGCCTTCGCCCGAGTCAGCTGGGATAGGCTCCAGCACCCCCCGCGACCCTAATGAGGATAAAGCGGTGTATAGAGGATGGATGGATGTCTCAGGTCAGACTTTATTGGCTGTTTGAAGCTCTGCCATCTGCAGAAATGACCATCACTCTGGTGGGCGGAGTTTCACCTGCACTCCAGTGCTCACGTGTCTCAAACACTCTCTTGCTGCTGCCTTATAAGGAAGTTTAGAGGGTGTACCTTTTACATTTACAAGTCAATACAATGCAAATGTCATGTTAATGAGAGGGGAGGGTGTTCGTAGAGACTGTTCTTGAATCCGGCGCATCTCCCTCCTAAGAACAGATTTGGCTTGTCAAGAACGCTTCGTGAATCCGACGTACTTTTCTCTTGGGAGTTCTTAAAGCCGTTCTTACGAACGCTTTTCTACGAACGCGTTCATGAATGAGGTCCAATGTTTGTTTTGTTCACTGACATAGTGCAATAAAGTTTTGTTTTTTAAACCATCCAGTACCGTAATGAATATTGAATGAATATGGGATCTCGTTTACATCTCTAATTAAGGAGCAAGAAATTTACTGACATTGATTTATGATTCAAGACAAGCAGAGGACACACTGTGTGCCCCTTTAATGTCCAAAAGGCCAATTAAGGTCAAAATCTCACAGATTCTTTGACCAATTTGGACCAACCTGCACATGCTTGATATTGGGTCCTAAAGCAATACTGGTGTACGTTTTCAGACCACCAGGAACTACAACGGCAAAATAGGAGCAAAAAAGACAATGGAACAGGGGCCTTTTTTAAGATGGAAATGTAAAATGAATGAGAAACAGTGTGAGAACATCAATCAAAGTGCACCAAAGTGCATAAAGTCATAGAACAGGGTGTGCTGAATGCTCTGGGAGCAAGTCTGCAGTGAAAACACCTTTGAAGGGGTCAAGGGTCACTAAATCTGAAGACTTCAAATGAAAGAGACATTTTGTGCAACATATCAAGTATCATAAAAGTCATTCCTAGTGGAATTCAATTCTGATATTGTGTGGGACTATTCAGAGCAGTCACATGAAGCACTGTATCTGTTTTCAAGGGTCTAGCCCCGTGGGAACCCGCTTTTTTCAGCAGTGAGGCCTATTAGTAGTTATGAAGCCTGAGGCCTTCAAACATGTAAAAAAATTCCTGCTCGGTCATTTTTGGGTCTAGTGACACCAAATCGGACACACTCCTACTAGACCACATCCTGACCTTGCATATTTTTTTTTTCAGAGAGTTAGCTCAAAAGGGGCCCGAGCATGGCACTGTTTCTCACTCCACTATTAACCCTTTAATAGCAAAATGGGCTAAAAAGGTCAAAATCTCACACATTCCTTAACCAATTTGGACCAAACTGCACAGGTTCTATATACAGAGGCTAATGTGAATGCTCATGCACCTTTTCAGACCTCCAGGGGTCCTGAAGAAGGTCTGAAGGTCTGGCGGCCATCTCTCAATTGTCCTTCAACCTTCAAAAAAATCCTGGATCCAGACGGTGATCTGGATCACCTCCAAAATCTAATCGATTGTTACTTTTGCTCTTCCGGACATCCTGTAAAAATCCGTAAAAACGGTGAAAATCCGTCCATGACTTTTTGAGTTATGCTGTTAACAGACAAACAGACACACACACAGACAGACAAACAAACTCCGGTGATTACATAACCTCCTGGCGGAGGTGGAACCAGTTCTCAGTGGACATGATATGATATGCCCAACTTTTACAAGATGCACACCTACCAACAAGACGCTTTTCATCAGGTACAAGTTTGCCTAACCTAGAAATGGAATGCGTGTGAAAGGACATAATGTAACCACTGACATGATGTCAAACAAGGACACACACACTCACACCGACACACGCACTTTTTTTCTGTCTCAGACACAGAAATACTTTGCTCTTAAACATATGTGCTTCAAAAATCTTTTAATTTCTTATTATTTAAATGTGCACAATTGTATTCTTAATATAATATAATCACTACCTTTTAAAAGTTTGGGGTCACTTAGAAATGTCCTTATTTTTGAAAGAAAAGCAAGTTTTTTCAATGACGATAACATTAAATGAATCGGAAATGCAGTCTAGACTTTTTCATGTGGTAAATAACTATTCAAGCTGGAAACGGCTGATTACCTCCGCCAGGAGGATATGTAATCACCGGAGTTTGTTTGTCTGTCCGTCTGTGTGTGTATCTGTGTGTCCGTGTGTGTGTGTGTCTGTCTGTCTGTCTGTTTGTCTGTTAACAGCATAACTCAAAAAGTCATGGACGGATTTTCACCAAATTTTTACAGGATGATTCGGATCACCTCCAAAATCTAATCGATTCTTACTCTTGCTCTTCCGGACATCCTGTAAAAATTTGGTGAAAATCCATCCCTGACTTTTTGAGTTATGCTGTTAACAGACAAACAGACACACACACACATGGGCGTAACGGACGCGGGGTACGCGTGGGACATGTCCCCCGCACTTTCCACATCTGTCCCCTCTGTCCCCCGCACTTTTTCAGCCGTTACAACAGCTAAACCCGTTATTAGCATCCAGTAACGTGTTTTCCCGAGCCGTCTTTGAATGCACCATGAGCGCATGCTAACGCAGGTGTTCCACAGGAGACGTGCTGCTGTGCTGAGCAGTGCTGAACGTGCGTCTGGAGTAATGTTTAGCAAACCAGCCAGAGCTAGCAAGAAGCAAAAAACTTTACACAGTTCTTTCCAAACAAACCGTGTAAGTTGTGTGACCTTGTTAGATGCAAACAATGTTAGACTTGTTAGCTAAATGATGACAAGGTAAAACGTGGCAATATATCAATATGTTAAGCTAGTTACCAATAATTCAAATGTGGTTGCCTCTGTTACATTACTTGCTAATTAGTTTATTCTTGGAATAAACCCAGTCCTCTTTCATTTCTGGGCAGAAGATGTGCTCACAATTGCTCTCCATGTATTTAAGTCTTTTGGTCCCAAAAGAGGAGAGTCAGGGAGGAGAAAAAAAAGAATAGGCTATCTATGGTATAAATTTACAACTATTTTTTACTCCTTCTCTTTCTAATTCCATCTCGGAATTTTGATTTTCAGATTTTTTAATAATTATTTCCATAACAAAGAGCAGAGTCAGGCAGGAGATGGACCAGAGGCGGCGGCCAGCAGTAATGTTGACCATGCAGGAGAAAAAAATATGTATCTATGGGTTAAAGTGATTTTGAGGTTAAATTCTACTGCAATTTTTACTCTTCCTAATGCTATTTCAGAATTTTTCTTACCACATTTTTATGTTTATTGCCATAACAGAAAGAGCAGAGTCAGGGAGGAGATGGATCAGAGGCCAGCTGCAGGGACAAGGATGTAGGGTCTTTACAGGTAAGGAGAGATTATAACTTCCTGAAAATAAGATATCTATTGCAGGGAGAAACCAGGCAGTACTGATCATTTCATGTTCAGTGTTTGGCACCTTTGGCTACTCGTCCAGTAGATGTTCAAGGGACATTATTGTCAACTCAACTAGAGTTTGGCCACTAAAACTTTAGATTTTATATTTTAAAGTTTTATACTTTATAATTTAAAGAACTAGCCTCGTTGGTCCCCTGGTATTGCACTGTGGCTGTTAGGGATTATGTGGTTCTTTAGCCACTAAGGACGGTGCAATTAAATGTAAGAGAATGATAAATCACTCTGAAAAATTTGTCCCCCTCACTTCTGAGATGGTGGTTACGCCCATGCACACACACACACACACACACACACACACACACACACACACACACACACACACACACACACACACACACACAGACACACACACAGACACACACACACAGACACACAGACACACACACAGACGGACAGACAAACGGCATGGCGGAGGTATGCGCTCTCCGAGTGCTTTTCTAGTTTTTAATGGAATATCTCCATAGGGGTACAGAGGAACATTTCCAGCAACCATCACTCCTGTGTTCTAATGCTACATTGTGTTAGCTAATGGTGTTGAAAGGCTAACAGATGATTAGAAAACCCTTGTACAGTTATAATAGCACATGAATAAAAGTGTGAGTTTTCATGTAAAACATGAAATTGTCTGGTTGACCCCAAACTTTTGAACAGTAGTGTAAATACCACAACTCACATGAATATTAAAATAACTTTTTAATACTGTACTTCATGTTTGGTGTTATTGTAATCAGCTGGTCACCTGAACATCAGATTATAGTGTTGTGTTGTGTTATTTTTTGTCAGTATCAGCAGTGGATAAATGTTCTGTGCAGTTCAAGTCATGGTTTTGTGTACTTTTTTTGCAGAGTAACTGGAAATCAATGCAATCCCAATTTATGAACTCTAATGGCATAGCTGATCAGTAAAATTAGATATGAGAATTTCATGATTATTTATTCTGAAATAGTGTTAATTTCAATTAGATGTGTGGTGCCCCAAATTTAAACGAGAGCTGTTTCAACCTTGAGGGGTAGCAAATGCCACAATGTAGTGGTAATACAGCTAAATGCATTCACTATGGTGGATTTCTGCAAGTTTAGCTAAGGAGACACGACAGTGTTACTTTCTGCAACTGGGTCTAACTTAAGACTGATCTTTAAAAAATTAGAAAACAGGCATTTTCTGATTTAAAAAAGTGTATTATGGGATTAAAAAAACACAAAATCAGCTTCTGATCATCTTCTGTACTGTGATGTTTTTCTTTTTCTCTGTCAAATGCAGTATTTCTACACCTAAAACTTCCATTAGGATTCATCAGAGAGGCATTAGTGAGTTTGCAGGCCTGATTGTTATAGAAAGGTCAGGAGATTTGTCTCTTCCTCAAGTGCATTTCCTCTTCCATGGTTTCTGAGGAACAGTGAGCAGTGATGTTAAAGCCGGTCTGCAGCCTCCACTCCATCATTGCAGACATCTCAATCCTTTTCCACTGTAAGCCTTTTTTTTTTTTTAGCACATTTACAGCAGCGCAGGTTTTCAATACTGATCACTCTCTGCTCCTTTTTCTATCATTCATCGCTTTCTGCTTCCTACCACGGCTGCATGATATCGGAATAAGGTGAAATTGCAGTATTTAGCTTTTCAAATATATGTATTGCTATATAAAAACATACATGAGTTTCCATCCACTTGAAGTACTTTAATGGGATTCATTCCAGAATGCTGAGGGGGATTTTGTCCTTTATAGACATTTGAAGCATCTCTTGTTTATTTAAAGGAGCTCCTTAGCTGGCATGGCTCTATTACTGGTCAAACCAAAGGTATTTTGGTCCCCCACTGACTGTGGGAAGTCGTTGAACCTCTTTGATCATCTCCTGCTTGTAACAGCTTCAGACCACACTTCTTGGAGATGTTTTGGTTTTCCAAATTGAAAATTTACAGCAAGGTTGAGGCCGTTAAGAAATTACACAAGGCTCTCTCATCAGTCCTAACTTTTCTTGGGTTCACCACTTGAATCTTGGCAGAAACATTTGTAAGATTGCTGAGAAGGTGAAAGGGGATGGTGACGTTGGACTGCAGAGGGAGAAGAGTGGAGATGGCTGTAACATGGCAGTAAGAATGCAGGCAGACATGATGAGTTATTAACCTGAAGAGACTGAAAAACATGATTCATTCAAGGCTAAAACTTGCAGAAACACAGAACTGAACACGAAGAAGCTGTTTTGTTGATAACACCCTGGTAGACTGACTGGACAGGTGATGAGTAGCTGGAAAACCTGTTTAAATCACACATGCTGAAGGAATGAAGAAGAACTGAGCCAACTGATGTAATTACATAAAGATGTAGATACCACTCCTAAAGACACACAAAGACAAACAAAGAGGGAGGTCTGAACCCAATCTCCCTCCAAAGGTCTCAGCACTGAAGTGTCACAGTGTTGCTGCTGGTACAGCTGCAGAGCTTCAGTGTGTGAGTTCATTAGGAGTTAATTCTAAAAGCAGAATGGAACAAAAAGTCCTGAAAGCACACGTTACATGGAAACAACACATTGAAATGAAGAAGTACCGGTAAATAAAAAGTGAACTTGGACTGGTGTTTTGTTCTCACTTTGATCAGCTGCATCACTTCCTGTTTGTCACATTTCAGTATTTTTATAGGTATTTCAGCAAACTACCAGTAGAGCCACAAACATCTGTAAACACCATGCAGATGTTTGACTGAAAATACAACTTTACAGCTGTGCAACAGCGAGCAGCCAGATGCTGGAGAATCTGTGAGTTTGAAGATGAAGACTGGGCTGGAGAGACAAACACAGGAAACACAAGGAATTGAAAACAGGAATACACAAGGAAGTGGGAAGGACCTGGAGCTATAGCCTGGACAGCAACATTTTTATCTGATAAGGAAAAAGTTGGATGAAGATGAAGTCTGTCACGATCCCTGGTGTTTTACAATGATATTAAATTTCTGTTAAATCACTGAAAAGACAGGATTTTCTCTGTAATGTGCTAAAACAAAACAACAACAACAACAAAAAGACTTCACAAAGATTCAATGAGTGCAACATTGTGGCTGTACTTAGGGGCAGCCATGTGGTGCAATGGATAGCACATTTTAAGCCTTTATAAATGTACAGTAATAATATTGTCTACTATAAACACTGGTTTAATTCTCCACTCAGGACTGACCACAGGAGGAGGTATAGTTACTTATGGATCAATAAACCATCTATCTGCTTATAACCGTGTAATAGTTTGTTACAAACCAGTATTACTGTTTATACCTTAGGACACTGTGTTGAGGGAATGATGAATGATGCACTGTGATCTGAAACACATAATTTGACATAAAACCAGTTCTGACTACCTGAGTACTCTGAGTACAGTCTAGACCAGACTTCTGTCCTTGTCTCTCTTAACATACACGGCCATTCAAAAGTTTGGGGTTACTTAGAAATGTCCTTATTTTTGAAAGAAAAGCATTTTTTTTTTCAGTGAAAATAACATTCAATTAATCAGATATCTAATCTAGACATTGCTAATGTGGTAAATGACTATTCTAGCTGGAAACAGCTGATTTTTAATGGAATATCTCCATAGAGGTACAGAGGAACATTTCCAGAAACCATCACTCCTGTGTTCTAATGCTACATTGTGTTAGCTAATGGTGTTGAAAGGCTAATTAATGATTACAAAAACCTTGTGCAATTATGTTAGCACATGAATAAAAGTGTGAGTTTTCATGGGAAACATGAAATTGTCTGGGTGCCTTCAAACTTTTGAATGGTAATGTGCTTCTAATCACTCCGATGAAAACATGTTGAAAAGTGAACAGTTCAGTATATTCTAGAATGTGTCACCATCAAGCCACCTGACTTCAGATGATCAGAATAGTTATAGTAGATCAGCTAACTGATGCTACCTTGTTGAAAAGAACCTACATGGAAGATGGGAGCTTAATGTTTGAGCAGATTATAAACAACCAGTGGCACCTTTTGTCCTTGTGACTCTCTATCTTCCCTGTTTTATCCCTGAAGTTCACCTTTAACTGCACTTTTAGTTCCTGCTAAAATGAACCATAAAATATCAGAATCTACTTAGATAGCTGCATGTTTCTAGAGCCCTTTTTCCACCGACCTCTCTTGTGTTTGCTGGGATATGTGCATCTCTGTTTTTATACATGTACCAGACTGTCACACCTGCTTCAAAGAAATATTATATTAACTACTTGGGGAACTATTTCAAGAATTTTCACCACAAAACCAAAAACTAGAACACTGAGTCATGAAGGAAAGTAGATCCCTTACTTACTTCCAGACATAAACCTGAATAAATGGAATGGAATGGACACTTTTATGCATTTAGTGATGCAAACAGTAGTGATAAATACAATACAATGTGTGTTAATGTACTTGTTCTGTTGTGACAACTGTTAAACTAAGGTTGATACTATGACACACACTCTTAGATGTGAATGTGAACACAAAAACAAACAAAGCTGTTGTCTCTCTGCCTGTGGCCTCAGCATCAAATAATTCCTTGCTCCTGTACTGTTTATCTGAGATGAACATCTTGATATTCTCTCCCTCTGCTGTCTTCACCATTTCAGCTTCCTCCTCCCTAAAGACTCTTCTGCTTAGTGATTAGCAGCTTAAAATATACCATTGTGTGAACTTTACCCATTCTACGACGTGTTTAACAGAATCACTCAACCGTATAGGTGATTAAGATGAGACTGACGGGTGTGTAGTGAAGTCTGTAGGAAAAGTGCAGCAACACCGGCTCTGCATTAGCTTAATTAGGTTACCTTAATCTGATATAGGCTATTTTCAAGCCATCGTCCATTTCTATATTTTCTATCCTGTCTATATTTCTATCTGTGGGCAGTCGTTGCAGTTGGAACACGTGTAGTGGTGTGTGTGTGTGTGTGTGTGTGTGTGTGTGTGTGTGTGTGTGTGTGTGTGTGTGTGTGTGTGTGAGAGAGAGAGAGAGAGAGTGAGAGAGATTGTTGATGTAGAGCACTAAAAAAGTATAGTGTACCTGTAATTGATGTAACTGTGTGTATCATAGGTGATGTTGCTTTTGCAGCTGTGTTAACCATTTAATTGGTATTATGCATTTGTTAGCCCACCCAAAAAATTTCACCACCAGCCGCCACTGATCTTCTATATACATGTGTCATTTCAGTAAAAATCTAAATTAAGAAGTATGAATCCAATTAGTACTTTCCTTTTTATGTAAAGGTGTTTTATGACCGTATTAAGGTGAGAATGAAAATGGCATTTGAAATTTAATTTACATGCAATAAGTCCCCAGTCTTTACATTCATAACATAAATGAACAAGACTGGTAACTTATTGCATTGGCATATTGTCTGCTGTGCAGGTGGTTCAGTCTCAAAAAATTGAATGTCAAATGCTCTTTTATTATTTTCATTTCAAAGTGGTCATAGTCTGCTCATACTGGTGTGGAAATTTCTATTTTTAACACACACACAGTTGTTGAAAATTGTAATGATACTACGAAATAACATTTTATTTTCAGCCATGTCCTGTCCTCATTGTCATGACTGTCCTGAGAACAAATCTGAAGAAAGAAGTGACCTTCTACCTAAAATCATGGTCTTGATGAGGGGACTGGCACATTGCATTTTCATTATCACTGTGACACAAATGATGATATGTAAATGTAAATATAAAGACTGAATACTGCCCCCTACAGTGCCAGCTAGGTCTTTAAAAATAAAATATGAAATGCTATTTACATTTTCAGTTGCAAATCAGTCAATAAGCACATTTTTATTTATGATGTGGCTCCAAAACACTGTGGTGATAGAAATATAAATACAGAAGGGGTTTATTAGGCTTGAATATTGCCCACTGTATAGCAGGGTAAGTCTTTAAAAATGAAATGTAAAATTGCCCGCTTCTTTCTCATTTCAAAATGGTCCTACACCACATATATTGTGAAACGTGAAAATGTAAATTGTATTACTGCATTTTCCTTAAATATTTTTAGGGCCGCAGCTAACGAAGCCTCAAATAATCGTCTGAGCACGACACGTCATCAAAAGCGGGAGCGAGCACGCAATGCAACAGAAATCACCATCTGACCGGAGCGCGGAACACGGACGGACATCGGCGCTGCATCGTGCATATATTATGTATGCACAATGCAGCGCCGATGTCCGTCCGTGTTCCGTGCTCCGGTCAGATGGTGATTTCTGTTGCATTGCGTGCTCGCTCCCGCTTTTGATGACGTGTCGTGCTCAGACCATTACTCGAGGCTTCGTTAGCTGCAGCCCGAAATATTTTTACAAATATAATACATGCATTTGGAAAATTATAGAACTATTGTCGATTCAATTTTTTTCAAGTGAAAATTATTATCTATATCTTTTAATAACTACAACCAAATAAGTTACATCTATTCCAGGTGTCACGATCGAAAGACTAGATCTCGTCTTTGATTAGCCTGATTTTTTTTCCCCTATCCATCTTGTAAAGCGTCTTTGAGTGACCAAAAAAGTGCTATATAAATTTGATGCATTATTATTATTATTATATAAAGTTTGCTGTGGGCCTCCATACGTATGCATTCATTTTTATCATAATCTCTACTCAGGTGTTTTGCTGAAGAATATTTTATATTCCCTGAAGGGAAGGAATGTTTAATTCATTTCTCATCATTCAGCATTCAGCCCTGCTTGTTTCTTCTTGACCTGAACTTCTCTAAATGTTTTACTTTTCTACTCAGACGTTCATGCATTTCTCCAAGGTCGACTGAATACAATAATACATTTTAATAAGGATCATTGGTTTTGTAAGGACCACATGTGGATTTTAAGTCGCTGCTAGGAAACATTTGCTGTCAGAAAGATTTACTGCGTAAAAAAGAGATGTGGCAACACAAACAATGACAAATATATCTTTAAAATATAACCGTCTTCGGGGGCCAAAAGATAAATGAAATTACCTGCTACTGCTTTGTAGTTATAATTTGTCTATGACTGTTATAATTGTATTTGCACGTGTCTCAGAGTCAGCAGTATCCAGGTGATTTGAAGTGACTGATAGAACCTGTCTGAAGTTTTTCCTTGTTTTTGCTTTTCTTCATTGAATCCTGATCAATATAATTTGTTCTATTCTGACAAAGTCACAAAAAAGACAATTTCATGTCGACGTGAAAACAGATTTCTACAAAGTAGTAAAAATTATTCAATAAATATATCTAATTACCGCACTGATCCTATGTGGATAGGTCACAATGCACTTTTGCACCTTGCACGATTGCAAATTTTCTCCATTACAGCGGTTTCACTCCAACTATCAGACTACACAGGGATCACAAGAAAACAGCCCCTTAGTCCGGCCACAAATTCTCTATTGGCTTTGTCTGGTCTTTGACTTGATCACTTCAAAACGTTCATCTTGTTGTCTTTAAGCAATTTCTATGTAGCTCTGGCTGTATGTCTTGCTAGATAATTTTTTCTGAAGATGTAGTTCTCTTGCATCAGGGAGAACTACATTTGCGTCAGGCTGTCCTCCAGGATTTCCCCAATACCTTGCTCCATTCATTTTACCCTCTACCTTTACAACCCATCCAGAGCCTTCTGCTGAGAGGCGTCCCCATATCATGATGCCACCACCACCATGCTTCACAGTGGCAATAGTGTGTTTGTGAAGATGTGCAGTGGTTGGTGTCTGCCAAACATAGCGTGTAGTCTGAGGGCTAAAAAGCTCAATTTCAGTCTCATTAGATCTAAGAATCTTATCCCATTTGACTTCAGAGTCTCTCACATGCTTTCTGATGAACTGTAGTGTGTTAATAACCAGGAGTACTGATACAGCAGTGACTGGATTTTCCAAATACATATATTTTTACCCTAAAATTACTTTAGACACATTCGGGGCACTTAGCTGATATCCATTTCACGAGTTGTGTGACGTCTAACACCGCCTAATTGCACCCGTGTCACTCTAAAGCGGGTAAATGTTTATGCAGCCATACATTTTTATACATGTTTTAAATTAACGCTATTTGTGAAACTCTGTTCTCATGTTGAGATGGAGGAATTATTTTTTTTGAAAATTCTTCTTGAAAAAAGCCAAAGTATATTGACCTTAATATCAACATGTTGAATGTTGAAATACATCAAAATAAGAAACCTCCAGTGGGGTGTATAGGTACTGTGTCACTGTATCCTTTTCTTTGCTTTTTACTCATCAAAAGGGGAAAGAATTACCAAAATAACACACAATATCTTTATCAGGTGACAAGAAGCTAATATAGTTAACTATACACCAGTTGTACCTGGCAGTTGTTGGGTAGAAATCTTAATCAATAGCTAATCTAAAAGAGCAGCTACTTTGTGTTTTACAGCCTCTTTTTGTCCTTTCGCACTAAGGCTGCATGATATGGTTGAAATAACTATCACAACTTGGATAAAACTATTTGATGTTTTGTGTATGAAATTTGCTGAACTAGAATCCAATAGCTTTACTTGATCTCGCTGTAATTCAACAACTTGTTTACTTGAACAATGTGAAAATGTATTCCTAAACTGACATCATATCTCTCAGGCCTTTACTCGCTGCCAGTTGAAAGTATACATTTTAAGAATGGTGAGCTGTTCTAATGGATTTCTCATGAAGGATTCCACACAACACACACACACACACACACACACACACACACACACACACACACACACACACACACACACACACACACACACACACACACACACACAAAGCCACAAACAAAATGATTTCAGGACATTTAATTATTTGATTCATTGCACATTTGCTCAAGTGCAGAGTCATACTCAATGTAAAGCTTTAAAAAATACAATCTCAGTCATCTCAGATGTGATTCTGGGTGCTTTTATGTAGATTTTTTTTTTAAATAAAATACAGTATATGACAGATAAACCTCTTCAGAGCAGTGTTCTTTGATAGATCTGTAAAGTAAACACTGAGAAACAGGGCAGCATAACTGGTCAATGTCAAAGATTCATCATTCATTCATATTTAGGTAGTGTAACTTTTCAACATATTACATGGACATTTGTCTCTGTCTGTGTAAACACAACTGTGTCTTAATTTTTCATTTTTTAAAATATTATTCCTAGAGTGTGACACGCTGTACTACCCTTTAGTGGAGAACACAAATTCTCACTTTTCTGTTGGCACCTGAATTATCATGAACACCACTGTTGAGCTGCAGCTCTTGTTGTGCATGCTCCACATCACACAGACATGTCCCCCATTCTCCCTTTTAGAAATAGCTCAATAGGTTTACAATACTTCACATTTTTTAGAACTAAAAAAATAGTTTGGATCATTGACTGTACACAATACCAAAAACAATGTGCTTTTCCCCATATAGTGTATAGTGCTGAGTTCAACATGCCCTCCACCAGCAGTAGTTACAGTGGACCAGTTTCCCTTTTTTGAGGCAGGTTGTAGTCACAGGGTCCATCATGGAGGCCTCTCTCCATGGAACTTTCGGTGTCTATACCTGCCATTCTTTTCCTTGGCTATGTTGATACAGGCGTTGTGCTTGTTGCTCTGTAAGTGGTTCCAGTACTTGATGAGTTCATTAGGATGGAATTGATGGGATGTGATCAAGTGGCTGTACTTACAACTGGAGTAAGATACCCGCCAATGGTTAAAGAGGAACTCATTGGGAGGTGGAGCTGGGTCAATGCGCAGCTTCGCCAGGCAGATCCCCACATAAACATCTTCCAGGTGAAGCCTGCGTATGCTGAGTGAGGCCTGATAGATCAGCTCGGCCATGTCCCCTGAGAACACGTATCCTGTGCCTGAGCAGAATATTGGGTAGCGCTCGCTTGGATACAGCTCTGGTGGCATGTACCACTTGCTGTCCTTGTTTCGGTTTGGTGCATAGCCCCTCATCAGGTAGCCGGTGAAGTACCTCTGCTTTGGAGGCATCTCAGGTTTCAGTAACTTCTGGATGAGATACTCTGTATTGACAAACATGTCACTGTCTGTCTTCATCACATAGGAGGCATGTGGGCAATAGGTGGCCACCCAGTTCATGCCCATCAGGGTCTTGACGGTCAGGTTGTAGTAAGTGTCCCGATAGTCCTGTTGGATGATATCATGATAAACACGGCTCTCTTCCTCTATGCTGCTCTGGAGGACGGTGTCTGAAGTCGTTCCTGTGCCGAGCAGAAACAGACGGACAAACCCCAAGCCCATTGCTACACTCTCATTTCCCCATGTCTGGCGGATTGCATTGCGGGCATCAGCCTGTCCTGGTTCTGCAGCAATGAGGAGGATGAGGAAGGGTGTGCTGTCCCTGCACTTGAAGGGCTCGTTCAGGATGTAGCGGTAGGGCTGAGCGCTGAGCTTCCCTCCTACACCCATCTCCTTCTGTAAACTATTGTTAGTGCTCATGGAGTCCCCCAGCCCCATTACACCAGTCCTGGATCCTCCTCCACCTCCTCCTATTCCTCCTGTTGCCTCTCCTGCTGCACCCTCCGCTTGCTGAGAGCTGAGGTTGAGCAGAGGCTTTGGTGGCACATACCCTGCCTCCCTCCACAGGCTCCTCAGGGAGCTGCTCTGGTTGGATTCTCCCTTGGGAGTGCGGAAGCCCCTGACAGCATAGGCCAGGGGGTTTTCACGAGGCCCACTGCGTCCTGGCAGCCAGTCCTGGTGGCTGAAAAATAAAAAGAGAGTGAAGAGCAGAGCCAGTGAGAGGAGGCCAGTCACATGGGTCCGAAACAGTGAGCGCTTGACGGTCCAGGTCATCTTGATGGGACAGCAGTGCCGCCGTCTCCACTGCATGGTGCAGATCGGGGTCGCAGGAGGCTGCTGCTGCTCGAGAATGGGCGGCGGCGGTCACATACAGTCACCTCAAACATGTGGTTGCCAACAATCAGAGGGTTATCTGAGCTGGCAGATGGGTTGGAGAGAGCCTCCTGGTGGAGTCAGGAGAACATTTGAGCCCCAAAGTGCAGCTTAAAGCAGGCTAAAAAAGCTCCCGATGGAGCTAGGAAGGCGGCGATTCTCTGGCCAGGGAGGCTTCTCCCTGGCTCTTCTTTGGCACTGTAGACAAACACAGGGTCATGCTCTATGTCTCATCTCCTTCAGGATATGATAAGGGTCACCTCCTCTGCGTTTGCTCTCTCTAATCTGAAAAGAGAAAAGAAGAAATTGAGAAAACAGAATTGGCAGCACTCCAAAAGCACCTCCTTTTCCCTGGCACTGAGCCACATGTCGATTGTCCGAGTTGAAGATGTGTTTTTATTTTACTCATGGGAAAAAATGAGAGTAATTCTTATTCATTATATTTATGGTTTGTTTTTACACAATCAGAGCAATTCTGAATTAATTTTGTCCAGATGCAAAAGCTCCAATTAGAGCTTCCTGTGGATGCAGTGCCCAATATGGTAAATGACTCATTTTGTAAGCTTACTTAACAGTTTGAAAAGGACCAGCTGAATCAATATGACAGCAGTGTAGCATCTTTGATTGAACAGGGATGAGAAACAGTAGATTCTGGAGATGTGGCTTCAAGAAGAAAGCTATTGTTGTGAGCACATCGGAGACGGAAAGGAAAACTGCTGCTCTAAAAATGACTGTGGATACATCTGTACAGTTTAAAAACAGATGGTCCAAGGTGTGATACCGAGATGCAGCAAAACGTTTTCTTCTAAATACATATTTCTACATCCCAGTAAAGACATCCGAAAACTACTTTCCACAATGACAATGATGGTCAGAACATTTGATTCATCATCACAAAATCATCTCACAGTGAGATTTTTTTAAATTAGAGAAGAACAAAACATAGTAGATAAACATCTATGAGGAAACTGTGGTTGTCAGGTTCTGGATTTGGGGGATGAGGGCTCACATTTGCATGTCATTGTTCAGCTTAATGCCTGGGGCAGAAGTATAAATTGCAGGTTTGCTCTACGTGGCGCTGGCTAACGCTACTCTGAACCGCTTGGTCGAGCAAGTGTCATCAGCCCCCCACCAAGTGTTAACAGCCAGGGACGAGATGCATCTGTCAGAATGAGTTTCCAAGGTCCAGCAGGCAGTGGTGCCGAATCCTGAGCAAACCTCTGGTGATAACAGCCTTCACCTGCCATTCACCTTCCACCTTCAGCTTATCAATGCTGCCGACTGTCTCCCTGAGATCACCCAGGCTGCTTGGCCTTCTTACACAAACGTGCATAAATACAGGACATACAAGTAAACATGCAGGCACACAAACATGCAGCAATGTGGACAAAATGTACATGATTACATCTGCTGCCCACCTGGAAGTTGTTCACAGAGAGACTCACAAAGACGGTCATGTATACACATCCTGGTTCACTAAGTCGTCAATGCAAATAATCCGTGAGCACGAGCACGTTTACTTTGTAATGATAGACAAACCAAACACTGCACACATAATCGTTTTTGTGTGTGAACAGATGCACAAAGTAGCACAAACTATAATGCAGACCAGCATTACTGATATACACAACATACATGGACTGCATATGTAATTATTCATGTGTGTATAGATGCACAGAAAAGATGCACGTACACGTCACACATGATTATATCCACACTAGATACATGCATCCCCATTGCTGTGCATGTTAACTGTCTGTCACACACACGCACGCACGCACACACACACACACACACACACACACACACACACACACACACACACACACACACACACACACACACACACACACACACACACACACCACTGGAGAAAACAGAATATGCCAGCAGAAACTTGGAGGTTGTACTAGACTCTAGTGAATATTAATGCAGCAGCAGTGTAGCAGTGTTGAATCCATCCTTCCTTCTTGAGTGTGTTCCTTCATCTACTGCTTGCATTGCCTCCCTTTTTTGTTTGTTTGCTGTTTAATCATTTGCCGATACTGAACAACTGAGCATTATTTTGTGCAAATTCTACATGCCGGCTTCAGTAGATTTTCTAAGCTTCCCGTTTTCATTTCCTGCTATGTTTGCTCATTCATCATGACAACTGACAAGGAACACGATAACCTTTTCAGGCGAGTGTGCTTACCCAGTGCAAGCAATTACAGGAGAATGAGAGGGGCCAGGGCCGGTTTTGTTTTAAAGGTTAACATACTTTACATCGAAGCATATCCAGCGTTTGAGAGATTTCTGCTGTCAACTAAATGAACATCTAGTTCCATGAGTTCTGATGAAGGCTGCACACAGAGACACACAAACACATAACTGTGCATGTACATGGAGATACACACTCCACAGAGATGCCCACACACACCGACACCCACCCACACACTCACTCACATGCAGACCACATGAATGGCTTTGTTTTGTTTTCTTCGATGTAAATGTCCATTTCATTGGGAGATCAGACATCCATTTTTACTTTTCAGCAGTACCATTTAATCTGCCAATGCCTCTCCTCATTAATTCATTTTCTTGCTTCCCATCAATGTCTCTTCTGTGCAAGTCAATTAGTTACACTAGCACTAATTAAAGCCCCAGCGATTCTGCAGCGGTCAATAATCAGAACATAGGCTGGGGGAGTGGCACGGTGGTGACATACAAGGCATACACTATGGTGTCGTCTCTGTCACCACATCAGCTTCACATCTGGAGGAAAAAACAGCATCAACAGAATGAAATAAACTTCCCAGGTTCACACACCATTCTCCCGTTTGCTCTCTTCGTTCCCATAGCTACATAAGCAGCTGATTGTGCCTCAACAATATGTGTGATGCATGCAAAACAAGCTTCACTGATGTCGATGAGAATATGACCTTCATTCAGTATAACAGTGCATTTTATTATCGTGACACATTTTCCTCAGAGAAGAAACATCTTTCATTTGTGAGCTGTTTAGAGCCGCTGTCGACTGCACTTAAGGGTTAATTCCTGTTTGATTGAAACAGACAGATGACGTGGCTGACTGAGGTTCTCATTTCATCTAACGACATTTCCTGAAACGATAACTTCATTTAGGATTTCATTTAGTGGTAAAGGTTTGTTTTGGCACATGTCCTTTATCAGCAGATGACCAGATTAGACTTCAACAAAGAAAACTGGGCAAAAACAGTTCCATTATTCTCAACTTTCCTTATAAAGTAACCAGTGAATTATTTTGTCAATAAAACGACAGAAAACAATGAAAAACTGTAAATAAAATCACTTCCTCTACCCAGTTTACACTCTAAACCCCAAAATATATTAATTTTACTAACGTGTAAGGCAAAGAAAAACAGAAAACTTACAGTTTAGAAGATGATTTGGCAAAAGTTGGGCATTGCTGTTCGAAAAGTGACTTAATGATTAATCATTTATCACCACTGTAAGTCGTGTTTGTGTTAGTGGACTTATAGTCAGTGTTTCAGCTGTAATTGCTACAAGGAAGCACTATTTAATTTAACTTAACATCTTAATGTGAGGGCTGCACAGGGGCGTAGTGGTTAGCACTTTCGCCTTGCAGCAAGAAGATCTCTGGTTCAAATCCCGGGATGGGCCTGGGATCTTTCTGCATGGAGTTTGCATGTTCTCCCTGTGCATGCGTGGGTTTTCTCCGGGCACTTCGGCTTCCTCCGACAGTCCAAAAATATGCTGAGGTTAATTGGTTACTCTAAATTGTCTGTAGGTGTGAATGCGAGTGTGATTGTTTGTCTGTATATGTAGCCCTGTGACAGACTGGCGACCTGTCCAGGGTGTCCCCTGCCTTCGCCCGAGTCAGCTGGGATAGACTCCAGCACCCCCCACAACCCTAGTGAGGATAAAGCGGTGTATAGAGAATGGATGGATCTCAATGTGACTTGTGAAGCTGCAGCTATAATCTCAGCTCTGGTAAAGTCAAACAAGACTCATTGTCTTCTTTTGAAGTCAACTGTATGTTCCTAAGGTGTGTTCAACACAAATGGCTGCTGGGAAACAAAAACACCCTCCTTGTCAATATTATTTTACAGCGGCATAATTATTATGCCAGGTGAGAGCCAAATACCCAACCCAGATCTGTTTTTCAGAACAGGTTCTTCATGTTTCTTTCTCACACATTTCTCTCTCTTTCTCATGTTAGCAAAACTCACACTGAATTAGTTTCACTAGTCAGCTTGCACAGCAGTGACTTATAAGAATTTTATATGTGCTTTTGTTCTCCTTGGGGTCCTGCTGAGCTCATCTTAAACACAATCTTCCAGGGAATTCAGTCCTGGACTTGGTTCAGAGCAGACCCTTGAAAGAGAGCAGGCTGTTGGTGAGTCCATGCCTCTCATCTTAATCCCTCCTCATCCTGATCACCTCCTCCACTCACTCCTCTGTAGCTATTCTTTTGCAACAACCTGGGATTCTCTGACTGTTGTTCACCATCTGATTGCAATAAAGAGCTCACCGAGACTGCCAAGAAAAGAAGTTGAGCCGAGCTGACGAGTGGTGTTGCTGCTTATTCACTTCCTAGCTTTCACTGTCTCTGTGTGACTCAGTGAGTTGTTTGACCAACTGGTTAACCCCACTTTGTTTTTTACCAAAGTGACCGTACAGCCTCAAACAAATGGTGATGTTTTTTAAATAACTGTATCATATAAGACAGCAGTTTTCTTTTCAGATGTACCTCCACAGCCCTGTTGAATAAAGAACTCCATCATGTAGATTCAATTGTAGACCAACCAGTATGGGTAATTTGCAAAACAAAAGTTTCTACATCTGGGCCTCTCATTCATATGCAAACAGCGTTTTAGGTCACTCAAATGGAGATGTTTTCATGTGCCCTCTGAAATGCAAATTTTTTAAAGGTCAGGTTCATGTGTATTGCTATGGACATGTAAAACAGAGAGTCTGGGAAACAATGATGTCACAACTTGATTTGCACGTACCCATACCAACTTAGCATTGCTGCACCAACATCATGCAAAAGCCATTGTATGCTGTGCCTAATATTAAATGGTGCACAGCTTATTGCAGCTTTTAGTTGTTTTTGCATTCTTGTGTGTGTTTACAAAACAGTAGTCAGGGGAACAGATGTTTTTCTTTAACCACTGGCTCAAAAAACATCTGTATTAGTGTAGCCAAAACCTCAAAGTGGCTTGTATTAAATATGAACATTTAATATTGTCATATTTACTTTACACAGTTAAACTACAAGTGTTTAGCCTGGCTTGATTAAGTGTGAATTCGCACTGTTCATTTCTAACATTTAACCGTTTCCTTTAGCTAAACCATCCAAAAAATGTTTATCCAATAATTACAGTGAACATGTTTTTTTCTTTAACCTTCACTAGTGTCATCAAATAATTTGAACTGTTAGCCACAACTTTATTTCAATAATTTTCCATTTCACTTAGACATCTACTTATACCTACAATTGATGCTCCAAAATTCAGCTATTTAGCTGTTATTTTTAGCAATGTCAAACATTATGGGTTACATTCAGCATACCTTTCAAGTGTTTAAGCGTTACTCAACTACTACAAGCATTCCCCCAACACTTTAGCCACCTGTTTCAGCTGCTTATCTGACATTTTGAAACTATTGCAGCCATTTTATGGTTAGCCTAGCTAACTGCATGAACAGTTTAACCATTTCTTCATTATTTTGGCTCAATGTTGCAACTGCTTAATTTCTGCTATTGCTGTGGTTTAACCACTTTCAGCCGCATGTTTATCTACCTAAAGAATACTGTATTTATTATTTTTAGTGTCTATTAAATGTCTGTGCTCACTTGGTAACTAGCTATTGAACACTCTCAACAGCTGACTCAGGATGCAGAAATACATTTATAAATCAACCTGTAAGTTGTTGAGTTTTTTTTAAACTGAACTAGCAAAATTGAATGCCTGCCTGATGTTAATTCTAATTTCCCCCCGTATGTGTGTCACATTCCTGTTCAGCTAGGTTGTCTTTTGTTGACATTCACGGAATTCATTGCGGAGCTAACAGTAGCCAGTGTTATGGACCATTAGCACTCCATGGGACTGAAAAAGAAGCTTTGAGGCAAGGCATCAGAGAACGAGCAAAAACGCCACATCCTTGAGATTTACCTGCAAAACCTATCCCAAATCTTTCAAATAGAACTCAGTCCACATTCTGTTAATTCAATGAAAAAAGTAGGGAAGATCTCATTTTCAAGTTATGTTACAATTTGCTCATTCATTTGCAATAAAATGGAATTAATACACATAAATAGCTTTACATTCTTATACATAGTACCCTGAAACCTAAAAAACCCCTAAACCCTCAATTTTAACAATACCACCTTAAAGATAATCTCATTTAAAGTCAGTATGTTAACCTTTAGTAATTAAAAGTTGCTTCAGAATCATTTTATTTTTCAGAAGTACTTTAATATCCTATAGAACATAGCTGTGAGAATGAAGGTGTGTTTGTCATAATTCATAGAATGGCAGATGGATGATACAGGCCATGTCTTCAATGGACTGAGCGATTCGTTGGCAACTATTAAATTTAGCGTGAGTTATTTTGATAAGCGATAAATCTGTTTGAGTGATTTCTTTTTAGAAAAACAATCAGCTTTTTTACCCCCCCCCCCTGTGACAGTCAAATGAATATCTTCATATTCAGGTAGGCAAACAAGGAAAACATCATCCTGGTCTTTGGGAAACACAAATGGCCATTTTCACTATTTTTCTTGCATTTGATGGAACAAACAAAAAACTGACTAATCACGAAAATAATCAACAAATTAACTCACGATGGAATGCATTACTGTTACTGCAGCCCTAAAGAAACTACAGTAAAGGATTAGATGAAGTACTGTTAAATTAGAAAAAAATCTAATCAAATCAATATTAAATGCAATGCAATTATAATGTTTTATTGCGCTAAAGTGATCCTGTTTCTAAGTATAACAACCGATCAATGGATCACATTGCATTTTGATTTAATTTAGCTTTCCTTTGTGGCCTAAGCAGTCCACACCTGCGTCTATGAACATATTTAAAGGAACATTGTGGAAGAAAATCCAAGCCTCTATGTCACTCAAACTTTTCTAAAAAAAGAAAAAAAAACAATTCTTGTGGTATGATTGTTTTATGTGCGGATGTTTGAGTGAGGTCACAACAATCCAAATAGAGCAGAGTAAAATAGGATTAAAGCCTTAAAACTGCTCAAAAAACAATGCATCTTTACAAAAGCAAAAAAAAAAAAAGTGCCCTAGTTTCTTTGGATGATCCACAGACTTCATAAAGTCTGTTTTCTCTGGAACAAACTTGCTGTCAAACAATGAGATAATGTTTTAGGTGGTGCAGACATGAAGTAAACCTTTGGAAATGTTGTTTGGTGTATATGTGACTCAACTAGGATAGGGCCGCAGGGAGAGGGAGGGTTCTCGCTAAGTGTCACACAGCAGATGAGTGACACTGGATGGCCAGCTGTATTTTTATTTATTTATTTTTTACCCTTCATCACTTGAGGCTGGTCAGATGTGGGCCAGGTCACTTGAGCCCCTTCATCACACAACATGACCAAATCTGATCCTTAAAGAGTCAGTTCACCCAAATCACAAAAAACTTTGGCAGTATCAAGGCGACATGACAGTTGAGTTTTACTTGCCCTGGTTTTCAGGTAGCCATCTTTTCAAACTAAAGGACTTTTTTTTTTTTTTTAAATTTCTGGCTGTCCTGATAAAAAGTGTTCCCACTGATGATGGCATGTTCACCAAGAATGACACCAATTGTTTCTACATACAGGTTTTGCTGTTGACCTGAAACTGTTAATTAAAGAATTAACGGATCAACAAGTAATTAATCAGAAACTATTTTTAGAATCTGTTTAGATCAGATTTAGGCATTTTTAAGCAAAATAGTGTAGTTTTAGCTTGCAGACCGAGGACATTCTATTCTTTTCCTGATGCGACACTAAGCTGATTATCTTTGGTTTTTGAACATTTGATTGGACAAAATAGGATATATTATCTTGGATTTAAAGAAACTTTAATGGCCGATTTTCACAGTGTTCTGACATTTTATACAGTGAATGACAAATTTGTTTATCAAAAAAGGAAGCATAAATCATAATTGCACAAACAGGTGGAGGCAGAAATGTACAAACACATCTAATATTTCAATGTTATGAGTTCTACACATGCAATCCAATTCAGCTACATTGCAGTGCGGTACAAGCAGAAATCTAGGAATAAATGTATTTTTTTGTAAATTGTGGAACCTGACTCTCTAATGCACAAAGCTATATAACATGACAAAACATCTAGATGTATTTGTGTTTTAAAAGGGTTGTAAGAAAGGATCGAGCAGCCTCGTAAAACCGGCCTCAGTAATAAAAGAGACCTTTAGAAGGCAGCTTTGGCAGCTCCGAGGCACATTAGCTGGAGTAAATATTATATGACAGTGACTTTTTTTGCACTCAAGAGTGAGTGATATCTCGATTGTCTCTGGTGCTGCTGCCAACTTTCACTGCTGTATTTAATTCTTGCAGTATGCTCTGTTTTACTTTGTTAATAAAGCCCGGCCATATTCTGGAGGATGTCGGTTCAGACACCACAGCAATAAATTATGAGGTGCTTTGAAAATTAGACCTTATTAAAGTTTCATAGTCTAGTGGGCAGAGTCAAAACCCAGATGGTGAGGTTAGCTGCAGTTTTTTTTACGTCCATCTCAGCATTTAGCAGATATGCCCAAGTATGCACAGTTCTCTGTGCCAAATAGCTCAGGCAGCTTGACGTGATGAAGTGGATAAAAAGCCCAGTTAATTGAACTGGATCAATGGAAACTCCTTGGCCTCGCCTTTTGGCAGGTCCACGGAGGGGTTTCCTAAACTTGAATTTATGTACACTGATACAGTATGGACTACTGACCCTCATTTGATGACACTGATTCAGGAATCCCATATAGGAATAAAAAAATGACTGTGCTCTGTGGGAGGAGGAATAGAGGCAGTCACCTCCATGCCTCCTTAGAGAGTGGAGAAATAGTAAAATCAAAGTAGGCTTTTGTTAATTTTGCACTGATGCACCTGCCTTGAACATCTGCCTGGGGTGGGGGGCCCTGCCTGTCACTGCAACATTTCACGGAGCCACTGGGGGCCCAGAAAGTGCCTGATATAGAGGAGATCCTGGGACAAAGGTACATGGAGAAATTGATTGATGGGTAGATGGATCCCAGTCAAGGCGGCTGGGAAAGGTGGATGTAATAGAGGGGAGAGGAGGGCGGGGAAGGCTAAATGAATAATGAGGATGTGGAGGACTGATGAGATGTGCAGTGCGTACCTCCTCCTCCTCATGCTGCTGCTGCGGCTGCTGACAGGGCTGCGGTCGGCCGAGGGAGTGTGTGAGCCCCGGTACCTTCACTCGCCATCACCGCCTCCCCGGACTGGAAGCAACCCGGGGTTTAACGCCTGCTTCCCCTCCCGATCCTGTTCCCCTAATCGCGCTGACACCTTGGAAGCGTTCCGTCCCTGCTCGTCCTCATCCCCACAGGCTCAACAAACCTGCAGCTTTTTGGTTCTCCTCCTGCTGCGACTCCTCCTCTCCTCCCTCTCCCGCTCCTTGTGTCCGCTACACCGCTCCCTCTACCTCACTACTTCAGGGGTATTTTTTCTCTCTCCCCTCTTTCACTGTTGTTCCCTGATCTTATCCAAGTTCATCCCGCTCTTCTCCAGAGGTGCTATTTAATGCAAACGAGGAAAAAGACCACAGCATCCGCGCACGTTTATCCAGAGAAGCGATCCGCTGGAAGGATGGCAGAGCAGCGGCGACGGAGCAGCAGGAGTGCGGCTGGTACTTCACGATGCAGCGCAGACTGGTGTAGAGTAGGAGCGCAGTGGAGGAAAAAAACAGAGAAACTGAATTAAAAATAATAATAATAACAACCTATCATCTCCCACCTCTCTCTGCCAAAACATGCTCCTCAAGATTCAAAGAGGAAACAAAAACAAATACTCATCTACCTCCGAACCCCTACTCTGCTTCGGTTTTCTAGTCCACCCCTTCTTGTTTTTCCTTCTCAATCTTTCCTCCGCTCCGTCTTGGACCGAGCCCTTGTCGGATGTCTGAGCCGGGCAGGGCAGCTGCTGGCCCGGGGAAGCTGTCTGTCAGACACCGCTACACTAACGGAGCTCCACCACGTCACTGCATTCTTAGCGGAGCATCTCACGTGACCCAGTTGGTCGCTCACGCTGCATTCACGGAGCGTGGGTTAAAAAAATATTCTGTCCTCGACTCACGAACACTCACATAATGTTCACACTAACACAATCCAGCCCAGAATGTGTTCTAGCACATATTGTTAAAATTACAGCTCGATAAAGAGTTCAAACAATTCTTGGTAATATTAATTCAAATGAGCTATTATCCAACCTATTTAAAAGAATATTTTAATAAACAGTTACTGCAATAAAAGGCACAAGCATTGATTTGTATCAGGTCATGCATTTGAAATATTGTGGAAGTTTATTGTTATGTGTGGTAACTTTTGCATACTTTTTATTCTTGTGTACTAAGGCAGATTTTTTAGGGAAAAAATCAACCCAACATAAAACGTATCTTGATAAAATTGTGCTGTAAATCATTCAAAATAGCAAAAACTAGAAAACTGTCACAGATGCACCATTCAGAAGGCCTTTACACAGACATGCATGTTTTACAGATGGATAAATAATACAGCTATGGGTGCAATGCAAGTTTGATCACTTATCATTAGCTAAACTAATGTGTTGTCAATTAGATATTTACTTCATTATGTGACGATCGCCGTTGGTTTGTCTGTTTGTCTGTCTGTTAGCAACATTACTCAAACTAATTACTCAGACTAACAGATTTGGATGGAATTTTCAGGGAAGGTCAGAAATGTCACAAAGACCAAGTGATTAGATTTTGGCAGTGATGCAGCTTATACTCTGGATCGGCGGATTTGTTAAAGATTTCTGTACCATTGCGAGATAGCAGCACAGCGTCACTGTAACCATGACAAAAGTGAACACTACTCCAGCTGCCTGCTGATGATCACATGATTGCAATCCTACTACAAATCGACCGCTGCTGACTTATTGGGATTTATCCATCGGAAATGATACAAGAAACAAATGGTTAAATTGTGGGGGTGTTTCTGAGTCCCACTGATTCCTGCCGCCCGCTACATATTTATGTCAGGCAATTCAGTATCCGTACAGAACGTACAGATGCATAACACAGGCCTGTGCTCAGTGCAAGTCATTTTTTATGATTCATCCTTCAGAAATGATACAACAACTGAGCAGCCTTGACGGAATACTGCGTTCTCTGACTGCTTTTCTTGTTTGTTGATTTGTTTTATTATTCCTGGCACGCGGTGCAGCTCTACGAAATCCACCACAAAAGTTTTTAAAAGGTGAAGGTGGAGTTTTGCAAACATCGGAGATCACAGCACGCATACCTACATGGAGCTGTGTGGAAACAAAGCATTAGACTGTCTTTCACTCCAAATGAACACAGAGCAAGACATTTTTAGATGATCAGACTGCTACAAATAACTTTCATGATCAATAAATAAAATCAAAGACAACAGCCAAAAGCAAGTTTTTGGTTTTGTTTGCCACAGACATGCATTTCTATGCCTCGATCTTTACTGACAGGTAGCTGTGGTAGCAACTTGTTAGTCTCACCACTGCTATGCTTTACGCTGTTGTCATTTAAATGGGACCATAATTTACTAAATAAACATTATACACATGCACTCTGAAAGGAGACTTGAAACTAGTGATTAGGAACATAAACTCATTTTTGAAAATATTTAAGTTATACACATTTTCTCATAGACTTCTATACAGTCTTCTTTTTGCAGCCTAAAGAACTGCTCCTCCCTGTTAAAAAAAATGCAAGTGTAAGCACTTCTGCATTGGCTTGCTTTTCAGAGCCAAAGGCTATGTCCAGGTTTTATGTACAGCCTATGGGGTGACCTTCTCCAGAAATCACTGGCATGCACAAAGCCAGGTCCATAAAGAAGTCATTTCCCCACTTTGGTATCATCACCTAAGCCCCATTCAACACCTCTGAGACAAGTACTGTGACCTCACTGACCTCACTATTGGCCGTTATTTGACACAGAATGAGAGAACAATCACATAGGGGTGTAATGCCGTGATGTCCATTTTGTCCATTTTATGCAGTTATGTATTCCGTTAAAGTTGTGGTCCAGTGACAAAGAGGAAATGTATAGAAAGAAAGCTGACAAAGAATAATGAGAAACCTGTGTTTTGCGCAGGTTTTCACTTTGTTTTGGCCCTCCACACTCCCATCCCGCAATGACATATTACACATGTAACTATCAAAGAGATAAAAATCATTCTTTTTGCTTGCTTAAATAAATCTAATGTAAATGCCGTCGAATGATGGCGAAACTGGGGTCTATTCCATGAGACCCTGAGTTCGCAAACAGTATGTTCCACATTGACGCTGAGGTGGAGCTATTTTTAAAAAGGAAGCTCATATCTACAAATTTTCCCACATCCACATGAATGCAGCATCATTCCCTCCTCTCCCCCTCCACCTCCAGAGCCAACCACCCTGCTCCCCCTCTGTGGGCGGAAAAAAAGGGGATTTAACTCCGTAAGAGCATGGTGGCCAGTGGTTGTCTGGAAACAGCTGGATTTGCCACCATTGTGCTCTTTGTTTAACACTGCCCGCAGTGGTTCTCCCTGGACGGCACCTTTTTATAACAATTCTAAATGAAAAATGTGCTTCTATTTTGCTCCGTTTGCTACATTAGTAATGCATCATTATGCAGACATGATTACCAACTATATTTAGCATGCTTTCACATCTAGTCTGACAAAAAACAACAACACATGACCGTTGACAGCACTGACTTCCTGCCTCCACTAAAGCACGACAATGAAACCCTACCTGTCTCATTATTGACTTAAAAGACAATGCAAACCCTTCATCAGCCGTCAGTCATGTTTACGCTCGTGCACCTCAAGAGAGTGTTTCTTGATAAGGGATGAAAGCAGCTTGTCTCTTTCCCTCTCTCAGTAGAAGTGGAGCAGATGGAATTATGGCTCATGCAAAAGAAGCTGAGCGCTTTGGGGACAGTAAGCCAGGGGGAGAGTGGCCTCTCGCAGCACTGTAAATATTGTAAGGTAGCACCACAGCATCGGAGCGCAGGTGACTGAATAATTAATGGGAGCTGTGTCTTTGACAGAAATACTTTGGAGGCCATTAGCTCTGCTACCTGGTCGGTGAGAGCATATTTGTCAGAAGAAAGTAATGCCGCTGTGGTAATTGATTTCCCGTGGCTGCCAGGTTAGAGGCAGCATGCCTTTGTACATTAATATCATGTGGCATCTGCTAGATAGGTGACTTCCTCAACTTGTCTAACCTGACTGCCCCAGCAAAGACCCGCATATCAAAATTTAAATTGTCATCATTAATTGCTGGTGCTCGGGGAGTATCTCGGAACAACACGTCTGCCTCTCCTGCTGCATCTCAGAGAAAGCCAGTCTGCTGCAAACAGACAAACACACAGATGTCCCCCTGTACTGTGGAGAGAAATGCAGCTGCACACACAGCCGTGCTCCATTTCTTTTTTAGAATTTCTTAAAAATGCCTCGCAGATGTTTTAATAAACCACACTGCAGCTCTTGTAATGTCTTTTTTTCTTTTAGCTCACAAAATCGAAACGCCCAAGCGTTTGAAGAGCAAAGTCAATGGAAGCATGTGTGCGCTTTGGCACAACGTTAGGCGCTATTCACAAAATAGGACTCCTGTGAAAGGCAAAAATAAAGCTAGAGACCATATTTCTTTTTGTTTTGTCTCTAACACAAAAATACAAAAAAATACAGCCAAGTTCCTTTTCTATACAAACCAATAAGTTCAAACACCAACAGTCCAACATTTACATAGCAACAGAGAAACCCTTTCACATTTGAATAATTTCTCATTTCTATGCTTTGAGTCATGGTCAATTCACTATATTGGCACGTTCTGAAAAGAAATTCTAAATAAGACGGCAAATAATGCAGTTAAATCTACCTATTTACACTGCGAGTTTAATCACTCCATCAAATGATTGTTGTGGTTTTCTTTGGTCTAATTCTTTCTAAAATGCGTTCTCCTTGAGTCGTTCTGTACTTTACTTTCTCCTTTTCTCCCAGACACTGCTGGGGGAAGGACAGGTTGGTTATCTCAACGTTACGCCTTTTAAGAAATGCAGTCTCAGATGAAATGTGAGCTGTTATTGCTTCTCTTAAAGAGTGCAGTCGCAATATCCTGTGGCAGAGCCTCAAGTGCAGGCAGGGATGTCTCTGTGAATATCTTTGCCTTCACTCAGACGCAGCCCTCTGCTCAGTGAACAAATATTAGGGGTCAGCTCTGTTATAACAGAGGACACATTACAAAGCACTGAGTATTAATTTGCTCAATTTCATATCATTCTGGAAACATTTCAGCTTAAAATTACCCAATTTAAATGTGACTTTAATCACGGTGTAAAAATAGATTTTGCAAATTTCACCTTTGCACCTGCAATCAACACACTCATCCCTGGCTGTCTAAAACAAGTTAATTAATCATTTGCATAACTAACACATATGTCACATAGAGGGTGAGTCAGAAATTACGAGTTGTGACAGGTATATTTGGCCATGTTGATAGCAGAAATGGAAATGCAATGTGTGTCAGATTCATATGGAAAAGCATTTCCTGAGCCGATCTGATCAGAAAATGCATGCATTTCAAACATTTGGCAGGCAGTTTGGATCGTAGCATGCCTGTCAAAACGGATTGTGTGAATTGTTTGCAGACGGGCAACAAAAAGAGCTGTGTAGACTGTCAATATATAGAGGCAGAATAATGAGAGTTAGCGCATTTGTTCTCAGGAAAGACGAATCAGATGTCAGTTTGTGTACAGGTGACACGTTTTAATTCCACGTGTAAATCCGTCTCGGTAACATCCAGACACGTGTGGACATAAGATGCCTGTCATTGCCTGAGCTAAAGAAAGCCACGGCGGTCTAATCATCACTGCCAGATATAGATGTGGTCAGACAGTCTGAGATCTAGCCACAATGTACAAATGAGCCATGTAAACAAGGAGAGCTGCAGGCGAAAGCGGGAAGTCATGGATAGACAGTTACAAGGGATGCATGACATTCCTTTTGTGGCACGAGAATATTGCGCAGTGATCTCATATTTAACAGCCTTTACAATCAAATTTCGAAAACCAGACAGACACGACAGATGGGAATAGAGAGAGGTTGGAAGGATAAAACTGAAAAATGAAAGCGTAATAAGCAGAGTTAATTGTAATCTGAAATAAGAAAAGATCAAAAGTCCAATGTTGAGAAACGATTAAAAATGTAAAAAAAAAAAAAAAAAAAAAAAAGAAGAAGAAGAAGAAGAAAGAATGAAGTTTGAAGCAGTGACAAGTTGGAACCAGGGACTCTGTTGAATAAATTTAAACTTTATGCAGATGCAATCTCAGAGTCTCCATGCTGCTAAATCTGTAATTTCATATAGAAAGACATATTTAGAGCTGGAGAATGGTCTGGCTGCATCTCATTATCATTCTGCTGTAGATCCAGGGGATGTTCTGAATTGTTTTTATGTCTCTAAACCAATCAAAATTCTCTCCCTAAGCCCAGGATGCAGCAATGATGCCCCTTCCAAACAGTAACGCTGGAATTGTCATGCATCAGAAATGGCATTCTTAGACCCAAAGGCTACATCCGTTGATTCTGTAAAAGATATGTCCTACTTTGAATTGATATTCCACTTTTCAAATTCAGGTTTTTTGTTTCTAAAATGAGTTGGAAGTGTTGTCAACTTGATGTTCATTTCCATGTAAAATGTCATTTACATGCTATTAACAGAGTGACAAGCTTATATTGATCCAAGTTTCATGGATTTGGGGAGCCGGAAACCTAAACAAGGTAACAAAACAGTCTTCTCTACAAACTAATCATATTATTTTCATATAAATGAGCAATGTATTGCTCCCAAATTTGCTTCATAAAGATATGTATCTACATTGGAACACACAAGAAAACAATTCCAAATATAATTTTAGCTGTTATTCACTGTGCAAGGCTGATATAACACTGGGTAACATTAATTATTTCCTATATATAAAGAGATCCTTGACTGGCGTGCATAAGTGGCTAATTATCTAATCCATCACATAATACATGCTTTAGATTTTAATATGTGCTATAGTATTATCTAATTAGTTTCATATTAATATGCTTTTAAGTGTTGTAGAGCGTAGGAGTGAGGCAGGGAGGTGGAGTGGTTAGAGAGGCTGTCCATCAAGCACATTCAAGGCTCTGTGTGGGCCACCAGACACCTGGGTAAAATGTCCTTAGCCAAGAGACTGGATCAAGAGCAGATGGTGTACAAGAACCTCTGACCTCCCTGTGAAAGACCAGATGAAAGTGTAAAAAATGTCATCATTATCATCTATTGGTTTCTGAGATAAATATATGGTATTGTCAGTGTGGATCATTGTTAAAGAGGAAGAGAGAGACAGGGAAATGTCTAGACTTTTGAAATACTTTCAGGGTGAAATAATTATCAGTGATGATGAGTCTGTGTAAACACATGGAGAATGTATAGATAGCCATTAAGATACTGTATTCAGTGACACTGTAGTGTAATTATCCAATTGTTTGCTAGTAAGTTGCTGCTGCTGCAAATATATTTATTTTGTTTGGTAATGCATTCCAGATGTGACAGCCTTTGATTGAAAAGGCTGTTTGTCCAAATGTAGTTCTGTGGTACAATATTTTGCATTTGTTGTTGGTGGAGCTTCTGGTGATGTGCTTCTGGTGAGTTCTGTCCACAGAGTGGCTGTGGCGTTGGTTTATTGAGGCATTTAAAGATTAATTTGATGAAACAAAGATCGATGACGCTTTCAAAATTCAATAAATTGTATTTTTGTAAGACAGTGATGCCACCGAATAATTTTTTGTCCATAATTTTCAGAGTTTGATTGTACAATGAACTTGCGTGTTTGATTGTAGATGGGACTGCTTGAGCCCAAAATGTCAGACAGTATGAGATATGAGAGAAGATCATAGCATGCATGTACAGTAGGGCTGCCTGGTTAGGAATGTAATTTCTGATTTACTTAAAGCAGTTCAGATTTTTTTTAACTGTTTTTGAAATATTCTTACGTGGAGCTTAAGTTTAAGTTGAGGGTCTAATACAACAACAACGTACTTCAGTTCTGTCATTGAGCTGATTTCTTGGTTTTGTATATTAACTTTAAAATATTCCACATAGACACTGTTATTTCCCAGTTTAATATGAGGTGATTTTGAACTAGCCACTCTTGTACATTAACCATACATGATGACAGGACATCTGCAGCCTGTGCTGGTGTCTTAGCAGCCATATATAGAACTGCATCATCTGTATAAAGTTGACATGTTGCAGTGGAGCAGTTTAACGACAGGTCATTAATGAAAAGGCTGAACAGTAAGGGACCAAGAATGGACCCTTGTGGAATGCCCATGTGGGTATTTTGAAGTTGTATTTTTGTCATGGTCTTGCTCCAGCTCCTGCCCTTCTTCCTCCTCTTTTCCTTCCTTTCTCTATTGTTGCCCATCTGTGTGTGTTTTGGCTTGTTTTTCTCTGTCTTTTCCTCTATCTGTCGTCTCTCCCTCCTGTCTCTCTCTCCCAGTCGCTCGCCCTCTGGCTCTGCCTGCACTCTACCAGCTGATTGCTGCTGTGGGTGTCAGCTGCGGTAATCAGCAAAACACTACTCACCTGTCCTCCACCTCAGCTATAAAAGCTCTGTGCCTTCTCTCAGTCTCGGTCGGATCATTGCAACTCACATGTTGTCACAGACTCCGTCCCCCACAAACCCTACTCCTTCTGGACTGTGTCAGTTTATGGACCATTCTGCTTTCCTCCTTGTGGATTCCCTCCTCTTGGACCCTATTGTGCTTCTGTCAGTTTTGGGCTTTCCCCAGCCTGTCTGCCCCCTTGAGTAACGGTTCCCCATAGTGTGAGCACCTCTCAGTAGTTCTGTGGTATCAAGCAGTTTTGTTTCATAGTGTTAGTATTGTTTGGTTTTGCTCTCAGTCCTATTCTTAGTTATCTTGTAGATTTGATTCTGGTTTAATAATTCCCTTTCCATTATCCACGTGTTTGCCAGTTTTGTTGGTCTGCGCTTGGGTTCTCCAACCCCTTCATCGTAACAATTTTCCTTTTAATTGATATTTCCCTTCTCGATCCCAAAACAATGTCTGTATACCGGTATATTGCTGGGAAATAGAATTTTTAGCTTTGCACATAATGTCTGCAGTTTGGAATTTCACCATTTCTATAAATTTTGATAATTTTGACATTATGAAAAATGAGTGAGCATGATCCCTATAGCCGACATTATTAACCTTTTTGAAGAATAGTTAATGAGTAGATTGAACTCTTGTAATTATTACCCTAGATCTATACACAGTAATTGAAATATGATGAGACAATGAAACAGCATAGGATGCGCAGTGATTTATGATCAAGAGCATGTTTTACTTCGTTCAGAACTGAAATAACTCTTGAAAGTTTACTTTGCATATGTTTGATATGTGGTTTTCGACTGATTTGCTTGTTAAAAGAGTAATTGACATACTCACTGCCAGACATTGAAGATGCTTAAATTTCTGCATGTTTTCCATCGACAGAGCGCAAACACAGAGTAAGTTCCTAATTCTTCAGAAATCTTCTGTCTGGCCACTGTACTCAACACACATCAGGATTATTCACTGACACTGCACCCAGATCTTTAGGTAGCTGATAGATCCTAGAAAAAATGTCCCTTATGTCCTTCTGAGTATGGAATTGGGGGCAATGCCATTGTTTGCATGGACCGACTTTAGTCTACTGGGAAGATTGTTGCATAATTACACAGCAGGTCATGTTTCCGTATTCTGCTTATGCACGTCACTGCTAAGTGTGTGGACTTCTGCCCTTGCAGTGTAGTTTGTGGACACAAATTTTGGGCTGCAAATGGATGCCCACTGACACGAGAACTTGCAGATTTGCTGAAATGACTAAACTTGTGTCACAACACCAGCTTTATACTGAAATTTTTACAAGGATTTTCTCATGCTGGACCAATAGTAGATAACAGGTAAGAAAATAACTTACCTGTGAATAATGTGTGTTTTTTTTTTTTTCCTTTTTCAAAAGCACAAATGAGACTTCAGCTCAGTTGTATAGGAATGGGGCTGCACAGTGGGTTGGTGGTTAGCACTTTCACCTTGCAGCTAGAAGATCCCCGGTTCGTATCCCGGCCTTCCCGGAGTCTTTCTGCAAGGAGTTTGCATGTTCTCCCTGTGCATGCATGGGTTTTCTCCGGGTACTCAGGTTTCCTCCCACAGTCCAAAAATATCCTGAGGTTAATTGATTATTCTAAATTGTCCATAGGTGTGAATGTGAGTGTGATTGTTTGTCTGTATATGTAGCTCTGTGACAGACTGGCGACCTGTCCAGGGTGTCCCTGCCTCAGCTCCAAGTCAGCTGGGATAGACTCCAGCCCCCTTGTGACCATAGTGAGGATTATGAGGATATTATAGTACATATATAGTGGATGGATGGATGTATAGGAATGGCATTTTTGGAAGACAGGAGGACTAGATGTCCTCTTCCAGGAAATGGGATTCCTTCATTCTAGTGAATTTTTCTGCACCAATATGGTCAGGTTCTACATCAATTTTGAATGGAAATGTTTATATATACACAAATGTTCAAAAGTTTGGGGTCACTCAACAATTTCATGTTTTCCATAAAACTTGCACTTTTATTTCATGTGCTAACATAACTGCACAACAGTTTTCTAATCATTAATTAGACTTTCAACACTATTAGCTAACACAATGTAGCATTAGAACACAGGAGTGATGGTTGCTGGAAATGTTCCTCTGTACCCCTATGTGGATATTCCATTAAAAATCAGCCATTTCCAGCTAGAATAGTCATTTACCACATTGACAATGCCTAGACTGGACTTCTGATTAATTGAATGTTATCTTAATTGGAAAAAAAACTTTTCTTCCAAAATAAGGACATTTCTAAGTGACCCCAAACTTGTGAATGGTAGTGTATAGGAAAAAATGAAATTTAGGAGCCCATTGGTCAATTGAAGGTGTAATGGAGCTTTCAGACATATGTATTTAAGTATCATCCCTGCTGAGTCAACACATACATAGGACTGAGAAACTCATGTTTCCTGTTTTGTCTGGGGAAGTAACCTCTTTCACTGAGCACATGGCACCTTTTCAATAAGTCCATTCCAATTCATTTGTAAACCTATGGACTTTAATAACTCAGATATATCCCAACAAGATTCCTCCTCATGTTCAAAGCCTGTCAGTGACATCACTGTGTCTTTTTATTAAGGGTGAGGTTAGCTTAGCAATAAGAGACCTGAAACTGTAAACAGCAAACCAGTCCCCCCCCCCCCCCCCCCCCCCCCCCCAACACCTGGAAAATTTCGCTTGTTCGATTAAAAATGCTGCCTTTTCCTTTTTTTTTTTCTTTTTTTTCCCTCCACTATTTCTTGTTGAGCAGCACCTCAATGCTGTGCAATGTATTGGTTGCTTGGCAATCTCACAATAAGTCACTCTCACAGCTGTTGTTCATAGCTTTTAAAGTAGGCAACATGTGTCTCATGAGTGAGAGTTAGCTCATCTGTGTTAGCACCTGTTCTGCACAGAACCTTCTGCTGCTGCTGCCATTTAATATACATTGTGGACTGATTTAAGGTGGTGCTTAAATTGCTGACAGGGAGGATATTTAAGGGGACTTGGCTGTTAGCTGCACTGCTGTGACAGACAATTTGACAGTCTCAGTTGGAAATACAGTGCACTCTAAATGAAAACAGTGAGATAAAGGACATTTTAAATTGAAGCCTTTGGGGTCCCTTCAGGTTCTGGACAGTAAACCAGAAATTGTGCCAGAATTCAGCTGAGTTTCTGACCTACAGTGACAGACACTAGACAGATAACAGATCAGTCAATGGGTACTCTATTGGGGTCATTCTCTATGAGTTCAACTTTGTTTAAAGGTTTGTGTCACCAAGTGGCATTCAGCTGACAGAGCTGGCCTGGTGTGGAGAGATAACCTATGTTTAGGTGTCCGGGGTTAGTGGAGATGTAAAAGTGCACCAAGATGCACCGAGCACCTGTTTATTCCTGATAATGTAAACAACATGTCTCAAATGGTGCTCACTCATTTTCAGTTCCAAACTTCACTGTCGCTGTCAAGTTTTCTTCAATATTTTTTTAAATATTGTTTATGACTAATATCTCATCATTTTTGGACATGGTTCTAAATGAGTATCTAAAGGTAGTTTATAAAGTACATGTAACATACGAGTGGTCTGTTTACCCCTGAATAATAGCTCCTTGTAGTTTTAGAGTCATTTAAATAATTTTGGTGTTATATACTGAACAGTAAGTCTACCTAGAGACAATCTATCTATTGCTATGGCCTTACTGTCAACAGAGTTACAGACTGTTCAATACATGGGCTCTTCCAGTGAGAATGGTTTACACAAATGTCTGTGGGTTATCCAGAGGAACTGGGATATTGGAAAAATAAACTGCTGACACAATTGTATTATTTTCAATTACTGTATCATCACAAATTAAACATCTCCACTGTAGTGGGATAGGAGCAGATATCTTGGAAGCGGCGTCGCAAAATGCTGCTGCAAAACCTGTTGCGGATAAAAAATTAATTATATGCATTGGTTGGACAGAGACGCATATAGAAGAATATGGTAAATCTGACCTTCTAAAGTTTGCTGGATGGTGTAGGTGCTTGAACAAAGATTTATTGTGACAGGCTTTTTTTTCTCTGATTCACAAATAGATTACATGTATCTAAGAAAGTGTGAATGACAGGATTTGATCAGGCTGATAGTGACTTGTCGTCATCTGCAGTAAGGTCACTAGTAGTGGAAGAAGCACTCAGATTCTTTACACTGAAGCATCAGTGTCCTTACAAGTTAAAGTCCAACATTTAAAATCTTGACTAAAAGTAGACTAAAATATAAATCCCCTGCCTCTTAGAAATATTAAATTGTTACAGACATCAGTTTCACCAGTTTTCTGTTAAAGCTTCTTCAAGTGGAGCAAATTTCAATTTCCTTTTATAAAAGTGGGAGTTTTAGTTCAGTGGTTTTCCAACCTGAGGACCCAGTGAGGGAATAGATACAAAAAGGACCCCTGTTTTAGATGAAAGGATTAAAAGATTTTCTAAAATCTTAATCTAATAATACGTATTTTTCAAACTCACACTTCATTAATGTACTAACATAATTACACAAGGGTTTTCTAATCATCTGTTAGCCTTTCAGCACCATTAGCTAACACAATGTAGCATTAGAACACAGGAGTGATGGTTGCTGGAAATGTTCCTCTGTACACCTATGCAGATATTCCATTTAAAAAATCAGCAGCTTCCAGTTAGAACAGTCACTAACATCTAGACTGTATTTCTGATTCAACTAATGTTATCATTTCCTTCAAAAATAAGGACATTTCTACATGACTCCAAACTTTTGAACTTTAGTGTACACTATAAAAAAAAAAGTACAATATTGTCTTTTGAAAAGTAGAGGAGCAAAAACATAAAAGAAGATGAACACTTAGAGAGCGCAGTACTCCACCAAGGCTGCTCAGTCGTATCGTTTGTGACAGATGAAATCTTTAATACAAAATGACCTTGCGGTGAGCACAGGTGTGTGTTATGCATGTGTGCTTTATGTATGGATCCCGAATCATGTGACCTAAATATGTAGTGGCCATCGGGAATTGATGAGACTCGGAAACACCCCCACAATTTAATCACTTGTTCCTTGTATCTTTTCTGATGGATAAGTCCCGATGAATCCACAGTGGTGGATTTGTAGTAGGATTGCAATCATGTGATCATAAGAAGGCAGCTGATGTGGTGTTCACTTATTGTCATAGTTACAGTCACGCCATGCCACTATCTCGCAACGATACAGAAATCTTTAACAAATCCGTGGATCCAGACTATGAGTTGCATCACTGCCAAAATCTAATCAACTAGTCTTTGTGTAATTTCTGACCTTTCCTGAAAATTTCATCCAAATCCATTAGTCCGGTTTTGAGTAATGGTGTGAACAGACAACCAGACAGACAGACAAACATTACATAACTCCACCGTGTTCCTTGGCAGAATAATTATGCGCCCATCAATCAACTAAAACTCCTCCAAAGTGGATTTAAGCGCTTTGTAAATACACTTAAATGTACTTAGTTACTCTCCATGTATTATGTTTGGCCACAGACAGCTATAAACTATTCTGCAGTAAGTGTACAGTACCACTTCATGCTGAAAACTTAAAGTGACAAACATGTAATTGTTTTCTGCAGCATTTGCCTGTCTGGAGAGTTTGTTTTTTTTTTCAAGGAGATAATGATAGGGGATGTGATGATGTGTGTCTCCTACTCAGTCACCGTGGTCCACACTTTTACGTAAAAATACAAAATTGGGTAAATAACACAGTGTTGGTGTGTGCCAGCTGAATCAAGGAACAGACAGAGC
Organism: Acanthochromis polyacanthus; assembly: GCF_021347895.1. NCBI lineage: Eukaryota > Metazoa > Chordata > Actinopteri > Pomacentridae > Acanthochromis > Acanthochromis polyacanthus. The sequence goes on from NC_067116.1 coordinate 14,703,506, forward strand.
TTCTTACTGCACCAACGGATTCATATATATTAGCATAACTCTATGAGCGATGTGTGTTCAATTATATGCAGCAGGAATCATTTTTGCTCTAAAGTGTCTTAGTGGATGAATGTTTGTGTTAGTTTTCCCTGGTCCAGATGGTTTCAAAGTAGCTCCCTCTGCAAATTAAATATTCCTGCAGTTAGTTTGAAGGATGTACTGACTGCTCTTTTCTTATGAAGGACACATGATTACTGCTATTCTGAGCCACCAAAGCATTTGTGAGAATAAACAATGATAAATTCATGCCTTTGTTTGGATATCTTGCTCGGCTTTTCATCTCTCTTCCTCTTCTTTAGTGGAAAGATGATACAGCCTTGATTGAGTTAGTTCTTCGTTATTACTGTCAGAGCAGAATGAGGAAACTGTGCACTCTGGTGAGCCCAGTTGGAAGCAAGAGATAGAAGGTTAAATTAGAATTATTTGAAAGTTAAATTAACTTAGTAACTCACACATTTTATCATCAGTAAACATCACAGCCCTCTGCAAGGTGCACAGATATCCTTCTGTTGTTGAAGCTCCTGGTCATCTACATCTGATTGGATTTAGATGCCTTTCATCATTTCTTACTCAAACTTCCCAGTGTTTACCAAGCTGGACACATGATATTTACTTTGAGGGATGCAGTGCAACAGCCAAATGAGATCTGAGCTTACTCATGAGGTGATAATGATTGATTTATTTTATTTTATTTTTATTTGATGTGTGTGTGGGTTGTCTTTCTCTTTGTGCACACAGGCTTGGATATGTGTCCATGTCTGTTTTGCATGTGCTGTGTGCTCACACGCTGATATTGTCTCTCTCTTTGTGTGGGTCTCTCTGCCAATGTGCTCTTTTCAAGGTTTTTTTTGTGCACATACATGTGTGGGTGTGATAGCTAGCTTACCCGTGCTTGCCCTCCCGTGTGGAAGAGTGCATGTGTGTTTGAAAAACGGCCGCCGCTGTGGTTGTGTTGGCAGTGGGATGGGTAAAACGCAGAGGTCAGCTATCACTTTGAAACATGCTGGTCCTTATCTCTGTCACAAGGCCTAATAGAGTAATGAATCAACATAAAGCCTGGGACTCTCCTGAATGGACCGTTGCTTCCTCCAGCAACACTTGCGCTTTACTTCAACTACACTTACTGCCTCTGTAAGCATCTTTTGCCCTCCTCTGTTGTTTATGGGCGGTTTTCAAAAGTGCCTGAATTGTGACCACTGTCAAAGGTGTATTCACACATGAGCAGCCCGGCCACCTCATCATACACTCAGCTGCTATGAAATAACTACACGCATGCATAATCGGGATGGAGGGCCTTTCTGAAGGGAAGGGAATAGGGCACAAAAAGAAAGACGGCATATCTGAGATCACCCAAAGTATGATCTCATTTCATGACCAGTGCCAAATTACTGACTATATTCACAACGTGAACTATCAGGGATAAAGAGATCATTCAGAGCATGAGGAGACTAATAGAGAGGGAAAAAGGCTGAAAAAATGAGCTGCTAGGTGTCTGCAAAGGGTAGATGAAGTTTGGTCAATGCATTCAATTGGCAGAGAGAAAATGCCTTGTGTGAGACTTATTAGGTGTTCAAAGCCTCCGATAGTTGCTAGTGAGCATGCAGTGCAAAGAAAATGACATTTTTCTTTCAGTGGCAGTTCTAGTGAATATTCGTCTTACAGTATCATTCATTAGCCCATTTATGATGGCTGTTGACTCAATTTAGGCAAAACCATTTCAGTCAATTTTCCTCCATTACTGAGAGTTGCAGCAAGCCCTGTTTTGAATATTCACAAAGCATGTAAAGAAGTGTACTGAATGATTGCCTCGTCTAATGTTGGTCATTTTTAAAAGCAGCTTTGTTCTACCTACACTACCGTTCAAAAGTTTAGGGTCACTCAGGCAATTCCATGATTTCCATGAAAACGAACACTTTTAGTCATGTGCTAACATAATTGCGCAAGTGTTTTCTAATCGTCAGTTAGCCTTTCAACACCAATAGATAACAGTGTAGCATTAGAACACAGGAGTGATGGTTGCTGGAAATGTTCTTCTGTACCCCATGTAGATATTTCATTAAAATCAGCTGTTTCCAGATAGAATAGAATAAAATAGTCATTTACCACATTTCTGATTCATTTACTGTTATTTTCATTGACAAAAATCTTCTTTTCTATAAAAAAATAAGGACATTTCTAAGTGATCCCAAACATTTGAACGATAGTGCATATTACATCAGACATGAGTTTTACACCAGCACTGAAGATGAAGACACCTTTTTCACCTTGGTTTAATAGAAAAGTTGTAGTGTTGACACACTGTAGACATCAAAATAGCCAAATTCTGAGTTGTAACATATTGCATTTTCTACATCTGCTTAATCTGATGATGCAAAAAGCATGGTGACTGTAAAAAAACAAAAAACAAATAACAGACACACACTCACAGACCAAACATTCTCAGATTGAATTACTGGCATGTGTACAGTTATTGGTCCAAGATACAACAGCAAGCCATCAAACCTGAAAGACCTCTCTGAATGTGGCGCACATGTGCATGCATGTTTGATCACGTTTAGAGGTGACGTGGTCGGATTTATTGCCATCCAGGGTTTGTGTTAAAATTGAACACCATTGTATGACATGGTTACAGAAATAAATGAAGGTTTAGGGTTCAGTTTAAGGTTATTGAACAGTCATTATTACAATCAATGCTGACTCCCTATTTGAGTTTTGTCAGCCTCTTCATTCACCCCAACCTCCTCTCCAGACTTGGCATTGACCTGGCAATGACCTGGCATTGTAAGGACTATATGTGACTAACTTTCCTCATTTTCGCTCTTCATACTTGCTAGGACTGCGGAGGGAGCTGACATAATGGGATGTAACAATGTGTCCTTGCACAGACAGCCTATAGGTTATTATTTATGGGAGGACAGTCTCCATACTAACCTCAGACTGTATTTAAATAAGATTCATTCCACCAAATTTGCAACATGCCTACAGCAGCATGAGTTCTTTTCCTCAGATTTGTTTGACACATTTTACTAATCAAAACAGTTGTCCTTCTACAAACCAGGGCATAAGTATGTGCTTTTAATTTATCCAAATGTCGAAGCCAAATGTACATCTGGTTGTATTAAGAGAAATCCTCAGCACCAGAAAATTTGATTAGTGTTAAATTTTGAAGCCTTTTCTGAACCAAAGAAAAACAATAAATCAAGTAAACAGGAGCACAAGTGTAAGGAATGTAGTAATGATGTGTTTATTTGCTCTAATGTAAGCTGGAATCACTAGTATGTCCTCCTAATTAGCTACAAAGATATTCACCAAGTGTTACAGGCACACAACTTCAGTGGGTGGATGGGCTTAGCAAATGGTTCAGTTTACAAACAACACTCTTAACATTTTTATTTTCATTAAAACCCCTATAAGATTGTCCACACAACCAGACAGAAAACTAAAAATTGCTTCACACAGACAAGTCACCTCTAACCTCCATACAGCCCTGCCTCCCAGCCACGATGTTTGAAATAAATTGAAGAAAATTGAGTAGCTGAATCAGGCAGTTGTTGCCAAAACCAAACAAATAATTAAATATATTTCATTTTGATTAATGGAGTATCATGGAGAGAATCTATTAGCTAAAACCCACTGAAGCTCAACACTCATCAGGACCCCGAATGAACCTTGAACCCTAAGCCTCCTCTACGTATCTGTCACGTGTTAAATTGTCTGTGTAATGAATGGTTGCTGCCATTACCATAATATGTGATCATGACCTGTTGCCATGGTAACAGGTCATTAATGATGACTGCGCTAACACCCACCTGTTTACGTGCATTTCATGGAGACTGTACAGTGAAATCAACTAGACTTTGTCTAGAAGACACAAAGCAGGTCCGATGTTAGCGTAAGTCTCCTGTAATATATGTTATTTATTCTTTCAGGATTGCCTCCCCATATGGATTTAACATCTGAGCACACTTATCTTGGACACTAGCCTGAGGGGATTCACTGTAACTAATCAGATAAAATAAGAGAACTACACCATCTGCTTTTTACGTATCGTGCATTTCGTTCCATTGCTTTACTTGCACTCCGGTGCTTCTCAGTGGGATTTTTGTAGCTCGTATACGGCACGTGGACATATGTTTTATTCTTGCCCTCTGGTCATATGTGGGGTCATCGCATGCTGAGCAAGTCCTTGCTCATTCAGTCTACATGAAGATGCTTTCATGATACAGGCCTGCATCTGAGAGTAAACCTCAGCACAAATTGGCCATGTTACCAGCTCTTCAAAGGGAATACATTAATCAATTTCCATTGGCTTTGAAATGCAGGTTCTGTGTTTGAAATCTGCGGGTGCTCATAAACTGAAATTCTTTCTTTTTTTTTTTTGAATATCAAAAGAAAATGGTTGTCCTCAAAGAGCGCATATAATATAATCCTCACTTTTTTCTTTCACTTTCTTTTATTTTACTGCGGTTGAATAACAGTCAGCGTTTCTCCTCCTTGCACGATGCAGAGCATGAAGTAAGCTCATAATACGTGAACAAAATCTATCCTCTTCAAATGTAGTGTAGCTTATTTTATGGGGTTTATCCTATATATGTGATCCCAGCTGGAGATGGCAGATAGATTCTCAGCCACAGTAGAAATTCATTTCATGCAATCTGATTAATACAAAACTTTGCCTTTACATTGCTTCACTTTACTGGCTAGTTGGTGAACATAGTGGAATATTAAGCAGCTGTAGGGGATGGTAGATCAATGCAGGGTTAAATAAAGATAGAATATAGAGTTTATGGATTCATCAGTGAATACAAAACTTTTCTAAATGTAGGATAGTTTTACTCTGTATCTGTTGTGTATAATACATAGGTATTATGCTGACATTTTTGACATATTAACGTTATGATGATAGTAGGTCCATGTTCTATTTACAGTTTTTTATCATAACTTTAAAAATAGCAACACAGGCTTGTTAAAAATTGGGGGTTTAGTTGCTAAACATTAAACATTTTTTCTTCTGACTACGATCAAATTTCGCTCACTTTTAATCAAGTTGCTGAATGACATTTTCCTTCATGAGGTAATTTGAGACTTTACAAAAGACAGGTCTTAAGTGAAAAGACTAAAAACAATTGCATAAATTAACACTTGCTACAATTTTAGCTTGGCTTAGCTTAGCACAAAGACTGCAAATACAGCATCCTCCATAGCTATTGGCACCCCTGGTTAAGATGTGTTGAAAGCCTTAAAATAAATTCAGTTTTTATTGTAGAAGCATACTCTCACACTGAAAATTGTACAAAAAATGTATTATAGGAGAAGATTAGGTGCCGTTTTGTTGGCAAAAAGGGGGTTGTACAAAGTAATAACATCAGGGATGCTAATAATTGTGGCACACATGATTTGAGGTAAAAGAATTATTTCTTAATGTGTGATTTTTTTTTCTCCACTGAATAAATGCATTTCAATTAAAGGCTGGATTTTCTTCTTTTTTTCATTGTGGTCCTATATTATTTAGAAAATAAACTGAATTTATTAGAAGCTAAAGAACACATCTTAACTAGGGGTGCCAATAATTATGGCTAATTATTGTGTATATATATATGAACATGGTTTGAAAGAGCTGAGCAAAACTCAGCTTCTAGCGCCGAGTTGTGAAAGTGTCTAACCCCACTCAAACAGTAAGTAAGAACCAAAAGCAAACAGCAAGTGAAAGTAACATAAGAATTTTGTTGCCGCATGGAACATGAACACTCGTCTCCTGGGTGAAATTGCAGTTGCTGACTTTACTTCCATCCTCCCCTCCTACCTCCTCTCACGTGGCTCTTTCAGACTGAAAGATATTCCTACTACATTGCACTCTTCCCTTTTGGTGATGCACCTCTTTCAAAATTTAATATGTAATTGAGTTATAAGGGAAACTAATTTTGTGGAGACAAGATACAAATCCAAGAAAGATGTATTCAGCATCTTCAATCCATAAGTCTGCTTTGAAGGCAACTGACCCAAGATGTTTTAGAAGCCAATACAAATTCTTTGGGAAATGAAGTTACATTTTTAAATACAATTTACTGTTGCCAAAGGCTGTATTTTCAAATGCTCAGCAATGGACAACAGATGTACAAAAACTGTGTTAATCACAAAGACTTGAATGTCCCTTAACAACCCCAAAATCAAATAAATTGGCGGTCATTATGTCCAGTATTTTATTTGGTTTGGATCTCTGCTCTGATTGCCTGATTACCGATTTTGTGTTTGCTGAGAACAGAGGGTAATTACAATCCAACGTTGCTGTTTTATGAATAAAATGAAGTATAGTGAGCGCAGTGAACGGTCGTACACACCACCACACATCTGTGCATCTTGTCCCTTTGTGTTCTGGTAGCACATCTGAGGAGCTGCGTTTTGGATGGATGGACAGCTGAAGCCTGCTCACAGCATGATGCTCAGATTTGCTCCTTGGCTGTGACGTCTCCAAAAAAGAGATGTGGAGATTCCTTAACGTGACGCTGATGCTCACAGCAGCACCACTTAGCCCTTATCAAACCCAGCACTCCCTTTGAGAATAGAATATAATGCTTCTCGTTTGTTTTGTTTTCACTCAGAAGAGGCATGCGGTTTGGCATGAACATGCGTTGGCTTCTCTCTGTGGAGCAGACACGTAGAAATCCCTTTACACGCGATCCTGCCAAACTACCCTGTAGGCAGGCTTTGCATTTGAAATGTACAATTAGTTATCCCTGTTTGGTTTCAATGCAACATTTCTGAAACATCAAGCCTGGGGGCAACACTGGGAGAATGGCAGCAGCGACCCCATACATTGTACCTCGTTGTTGTTTATTCTCTATCCTGGCCTCTGTCTCGCTCCTTCCTTTCATTCTTACTTCTTCTCGCTTTTCTCTTCGTCTTGTGTATCCTGAGATGAACTGAGTTGTCGCCCAGAGCAGGGGTGAGGGGTGTCTGCAGTCATGTCTTTATGGAAGCTTCATTCACTGCAGTATGTGTTTTGGCAGGAGCATAAGCATGCTCCCTGAGCTTCCCGGTCAGGGTTGAGGGAGTAAATGGGATAAACTGAGGTACTTCATCTAATCAGCAGGGCCAGCGGCGTGTTGTAAAGCCAGCTGTTGGCCAGTTGCGGGTGGGGGTAAAATCTGCTTGTACTACCTGCTTCTAGCACTGACCCCTAGCGTGCCCTCTTGCTGTGCCTAATCTACAAAGACATTAATGCAGGCAGAGCTGGCTCACAACAAGGCTGTTAGGGGAGGCTTTTTAATCTTACTAAGTGTTCTGCTGGCAAATGGAGAGCTTTTTCCTGTATTCCCCATGAAGGATTAAAGTCAAGTTCAACATGCTAAACGCTTGTGTTAAAGGAACGCAATTTTAGCCATGTGTCTGTGATCTATTTTTTATTTGCGAGTTTCCATTTTCTACATCCTCCTACAAGGCCTTCATGATTTGGAACAGTTTTAATGGCAGGAAAAGATGCATGGAAATTCCCCCCAGAACCATGTTTGATAACATGTTCCCTGCCAATAGGGAGTATTTTACATCAAGGCCAGAAAATGCTCGGTGAGGTCAGGCGGAGCCACCTACGCAGCTTAGAAAAACACAGATTTGAAAACACAATTGTTTTGTGTGTTGCCAGAGCTTAGCTGATAAATGCAGGAGATAGATGTGAATGGACTTAAGCCTTCTGTGGCGTCATCCTTCATCATCCATTATCTTCATCAGAAGTAAAAAAAAACTTAAAAAATATGGCCTCTCCACCCCCGTGACACTAAGAGCACTGAATTCTATCAAATATCTGTTTTAGTATCAATGTAGTGTCAAGTCTCTCTTTCTGTCTGTATTAACCAAAACTTCATTTGTATTCAGATTTTTTACTCCGCCAAAGAATGCAGCAGAGTTATGACGATCAGTGTCGGTTTGTCTGTCTGTTTGTCTGTTAGCAACATTACTCAAAAACGGAATAACGGATTTCGATGAAATTTCCAGGGAATGTCAGAATGACACAACGACCAAGTGATTAGATTTTGGCAGTACCACAGTTTATAATCTGGATCCATGGATTTGTTAAATATTTCTGTATCACTGCAAGATAGCAGCACGGTGTCACTGTAACTATAATAACAAGTGAACACTACATCAGCTGCCAGCTGACGATCACATGATTGTGATTCTACGACAAATCAGCCGCTTAAAACGACCACAATTTTTTTTAAAGATTTCGTCTTTAGGAAATCATCTGACTGAGCTGCCTTGGTGCTGTACCTTGAATATTTTTCTTCACAAAATATACAAAATAATATTTATTTATTGCTATAATTTAAAGCCAAAGTAGGCAAAATATTTGAGGACCATTTTTAATTTATTTTTTGTATCTGTTAAATGAATTCCATTTTAGTTGTATCGCAAGCAAGGAAAGAAGGACAACAGCAGAAAAGGCTACGTCCTTAAAAGAATTGTGGATCCACCAAGAGTTAAACTGATGACATAGTTCCTCCTCCTTCTTGGCTTGTGGGGTGGAGCTATGGATTACAGAGGATAAAACATGATGTAGTTGGAATGCACTCAGCTTCCTACCAATGCCCTTCCTCTTGGATTAGTCCTGCAGCTGTAGACTGTCCATTTGTTCACCAGGAGTGGCTGTGAAGGGAGCCCGAAAGCAAGAGGATGTTTTTCAGTTTTTCAGTTATAAGCTTTCAGAAACTAGGCCATTCTTGGTGTTTCTATATTTTTGCATACACTCACTTTACTAAAACAACAAGCCATGAGTTTTATTTAGACTATGCATTGTACAAACTTTTATTTGCTAGAGCTGGGGGGAAAAAAACTGTGGAAAAGAGTAGTGGCGATATTAATATAAGCCAGAGTTTGTAATAGTTTAAAACAATTTAGAAGGGCACTGCATTAAATTGCACGATTTTACTTGGAAAAGTTTCTGTCTCTTGTAGCTTTTTTTGCATGCTTCTTGACTTTAGCTCATCTACTGTCCATTCATGCAAAGTGACAGGCTCGAAGATCATGAGGTAAAAATAACACCTGCGCAACAGCAGTGAAGCTTTAAATCTGCACAGATATTACTGCTCAGATTTGGAAGCTGCTCACATCGGCTCTGATAGCATTACCTCCTAATGTATTCATGTCTTTTATGCCCTCACGGTCTAGAACGCCTGCCTTTTGCGAGCGTTAATGGCACCGTCTCAAGGCCGCAGTGCAATTTTGTTTTTGTCATTTATTACATCCTGAGAAATGTCTGACACTACGCGCTCCCTTGTCTTAAGTGCTGGTGATAACTGACCTTTAGTGAGGTTTATTTTCTTTTCCGTTCTCAGTTGGGTGATGAAACCTACAGTATCATTGTTTAGTGCCTCATTTTCACAACACTCCTCACACACAGCGGTGTAGTGAAAGCAAGCCCTCATGCTTAACTGGATGGACTCGATGCTTTCTGCTCACATTTCCTCAAGGATACTTGGTGTATTCATGGCCTCTTATCCTTACAGAAAAACACATCAGCAGGGAAATGAAGCCGACTGAGGGGTAAAAGTACAGGGAGGAGTATTTCCCTTATTTCTTATCAACAGGCGACAATGGGCAGTCAATGAACAAATCCTAAACTGTTTCACTCTGAGCAGCAGTGGAGCTCTTCAGCTCAAATTCCCGTGTGTCTGGCTGACTTAGCAGCCGATATTAAACATTATTGAATCTTGCCAAAGACCTGGACTGCGGGGTTTTGAAATTTGATACAGCTGATGAAAGCTGCTCTGAAAATTAGGGTGGGGGTGTGGGGGAGGGGCATGCTTCAAATGTTTCAAATATCCGGCCTGAAATGAATCCGGTTTTATCAGGTCACCGAAGCATTTCCGCGGCAATGAGAGAAAACGGCCTTGAACCGAAATCAAAGCATCAAAGCGGATCACAGAGCTTCACCGAGAGCACGACTTTAAAATACATTTCATACAGTCACTGTTCATTGCCTGAAATGATCTTCCTGGCAAAATAGAACTAACATTTTAACGTGTAGTGTAATTCAGCGGGGAGAGCATTGTCGCTTTTGTGTGAATATTGGTTTAAAGAATGAGGGGGAAAGGAAAGTAAAGTGAAATTGAGTGAGTGAGAGAAATCCTGCATAAGTGGTCCGAGGTTGAAAGGAAACCGGTCCAGAAGCGAGGACATACGTTTTTTAATGAATCAGATGTGATGAAAGGGAAGCGCATATTTTCAAACACATACATATTTTAATTGGAGCTTGCAGGAGAAGCTTTCATCTCCTTTTATTCATCGTCACTCATTAGGGTGCGATATTCCACGAGGTGTGTTGTGACAGTGATCTGATGATAAATCCATAAGATACTCCAAATAAAAATTGATTATTTTCAGTCATGTACAAACAGTTGAAGTTCTTACATTTTTCATCCTTTGCAGCCAGTTGTAATGAATGAAATGTAGTGAAACGTGCTTTGAAAAAAAAAACTGTTAAGCTTCGATTCAATATCTGTCAAAAACTGCTGGGTGAATACATGTCGTTTGGCTTCAATTACTGTCTTCTTAAGCAGCCTTTCAATGCAGCTACTGCCATTTCTCCATTCATTGAAATACCACAGCTGATAAAGGTGCACAGTGGAGCAGCAGTAATAGCAGAAAATGATTCATTTTCATCAGAGTAAGTGCAGGCTTTTTCTAAAAGAGCTTGAGGAAAACATTCAGCGCTTGCTTGTGAAGTGTGATTCCTGTAATGTCACAGTTCAAAATAAATGGAATTGGTCATGCTAAAATCGTCTTTAAACATTAATCTGTGTTGCTGTAAAATGTGCTCTAATTCTACCAAGAGGCATTAGTTTGCAATTACCGCAGCTTGTTCGAGTGGGAGAGGTTTTAACTGTGCAGCAAAATTGAGCAGTTTTCAGCATTTTAGAGGCCAGTAAAAAAACAAAAAAACCCACAACTTTGTTTTCCTTTTGAATTCCTCTGTTGGTGAAAAATCTCATTTCACTGAAGGACTTTCTCATATCAAAAAAAAGAACTGTTTCTGTCTTACCCAGCTCGAAAATGTGGAGGAACTTTCTGCTGTTGCGTAAGAGAATGAAACAGTCATAGTTACACAGACAGGATTGGATACGATGCTTGATCACTTGTTTTGTTGGCGGGGAAATTCATACCAATAATAGCTGTAGCTGCAGCTGTGGGTTTGTTTAAATAAGCATGCTCTCTGATATTTCTGTAGCCAACAATAAAGATTGCATAACATGACAGTACAGTATATTTGCTATTCAGGATGCAACAGCAAATATACTCTTTTTTTCAAGATAATCGTTACCATCCAAAAGTTTGGGGTCACTGAGAAATGTCGTTATATTTGAAAGAATAGCAGTTTTTTTTTTTCAATGAAGATAACATTAAATGAATCAGAAATCCAGTCTAGGCATTGTTAATGTGGTAAATGACTATTTTAGCTGGGAACGGCAGATTTTTAATGGAATATCTCCATAGGGGTACAGAGGAACATTTCCAGCAACCATCACTCCTGTGTTCTAATGCTACACTGTGTTAGGTGATGGTGTTGAAAGGTTTCATGGAAAACATGAACTTGTCTGGCTGACATCAAACTTTTGTAAGGCACTGTATCTCTGTCCAAAACACTGTAATTCACAGAAGGCCTTTATTAGATATACCCAAAAGAATGATGTATCTTGTTTATTTCAATTTGTTGCAAAAAAGTAACAAGTTGTGGCTTTATGAGGGGTTCTGAGGTGAAACTGTTCCTTGATAAGGTATACAGTAACAAAAATCTGCCCTATAGCACTGAACACATTCACATTATTACTATTTTTTATTTATAAGAAGGTATTATTTGTTAGATTTTTACAAAAATCCCTGCGGTGCTTATTGTGCCCCAAAAATGGCTCTGTCTTATGAGTTGCATTTTTTTTTTTATCTTGTCAGCTGTCTTCACATGCATTAGAAGATTTTTAGGAATTTCTTCTCTGGAGAAATATGCATCATGTCACATCTGTGCTTATACATTTCTGCACTTACATGACCCTACATAGTGTAGGCACCTTCTGTTTATACATTTATGCTCTGTTTCAGCAGTAGTGGTCAAAAGGTTCACAAAGCACAAAACAATCATGTAATTTTCACATATATTATGTATACATATACACATACAGAAAAAAAATAGATTTGCTGTATTTTTTGAAAAACAAAAGAGAGGAGATACACACTACCACTCAAAAGTTTGGGGTCACCCAGGCAATTTCATATTTTCCATGAAAACTCACACTTTTATTCATGTGCACAAGGGTTTTCTAATCATCATTTATCCTTTCATCACCATTAGCTAACACAATGTATCATTAGAACACAGGAGTGATGGTTGCTGAAAATGTTCCTCTGAACCCCTGTGGAGATATTCCATTAAAAATCAGTCATTTCCAGTTAGAATAGTCATTTACCACATTAACAATGTCTAGACTGTATTTCTGATTCATTTAATGTTATTTTCATTGAAAAAAATGCTTTTCAAAAATAAAGACTTTTTAAGTGATACCAAACTTCTGAACGGTAGTGTAGGTGTATTTCTGAATTTAAGAATGAGACAGGCTAGTTGTTTCACAGTGTTTATGCTTCCTCTTCTGCACTAGGCTGAAAAAGCTGAATAGAATCAACATGTGGAATCATTTCTTTAAAATAAGTCTACAAAAAAGAAGAAAAGAAAAGAAAAATTATGGAACTTGTCTCACTTACTGTTTACAACAGTAAGTCAATATGACACAGGACATTATTATTTCAATAACGTCTTCAGTGTCCAGTGAAGACATTCAACATGTTTACAGTCACATGTAGGCTGATAGGCACATAGATAAATAAACGTGTTAGGACCTTCACTTCTACTGTGCAGTCAAAATGATGACACTTCTAGTCAGTGGATACACGCTGCTCATCCTCCCCATCCTCACCCCATTTGTTTCTGACAGATTGACACAAGGGTGTATATAAGTGTCAAGCTGTGCCAGGGGGGCTGAGGCGGAGGTGTTGATCAGTGAACTGAAGCTGTGTGACTCATCTCTGACTACGACTAGCTTCGCTGAACAGCTTACAGTGACTCTGCCCTAACATCCATAGATAGATATCATGAGGGATGAGTCCACATCGAACCCCCATCACCCATAGGCTATCTGCTATATGATTATTTGTGTATACTTGACATAGCTTGAGATGGACATTGTGCCATATTATGCCCATGCTGCTGGATGCAGGCTAGTGCTGAGGCAAATTCCATTTGATTTTTTTTTATATTAAAATCCTAAACTGCTCGTCAATCTTTAATCTTCTTTAATCCAAAATGTTTTTTGTGATTGTCTGAGTTCAGCGCTGTACATCATGGCATTATTTTTAGGTCCACAGTTTTCCAAAGACAAAAGGATTTAGTGTGTGTAGCATTTTGCATCTAAAATAGCACACTGTCTTGTCAGTGTCATAGCTTAAACCAGAAAATTAATTATATTGTTAATGCCTCACTATTGGTTGAGGTGACGACATAATTATGATCATAGTTGAATAAATGTTTACTGAAAACATGAAGAGAACAGTGATCATCTGTATGAAAGGCCAGCATATCAGCATAGACTCCCATGTTTAAATGTCCAACTTCACAGTGGAAATAAACATGTTTACAATGTTTGGTTGCTATACCTCTGCATTTGTGCATCTCTGCATTATGTAACTCACCCATTTAAACTGTGTCAAGTAATAACTGTTGTTGTGGTAGATTCCACACAGAAGACTGCAGCCAACAAACAAGTTCAAACCCAGAAGTTTTTTTTTTTGCTGTGAGGCAACAGTGCTAACCACAGATCCACTGCAGGGCTGTAAAGTTTTCACATGCAATTATTTTTAATTAATTCAATTATTTTAACAACACGTTGAAAGCACCTGCCAGGACATGTTGCTGAACGATTGCTACACTGCAGAACCCGAAACCACCATTATAGGCCTTTGTAGCACGAAAGTTACAGTGCCTTGCGAAAGTATTCGGCCCCCTTGAACTTTTCAACCTTTCGCCACATTTCAGGCTTCAAACATAAAGATATAAAATTTTTATTTTTTGTCAAGAATCAACAACAATTGGGACACAATCGTGAAGTGGAATGAAATTTATTGGATATTTTATACTTTTTTAACAAATAAAAAACTGAAAAGTGGGGTGTGCAATATTATTCGGCCCCTTTACTTTCAGTGCAGCAAACTCACTCCAGAAGTTCAGTGAGGATCTCTGAATGATCCAATGTTGTCCTACACACGTGGACAAAATTGTTGGTACCCCTCAGTTAAAGAAGGAAAAACCCACAATTCTCACTGAAATCACTTGAAACTCACAAAAGTAACAATAAATAAAAATTGATTGAAAATTAAATAATCAAAATCAGCCATCATTTTTGAATTGTTGATTAACATAATTATTTTAAAAAACAAACTAATGAAATAGGGCTGGACAAAAATGATGGTACCCATAACTTAATATTTTGTTGCACAACCTTTTGAGGCAATCACTGCAATTAAACGATTTCTGTATTTGTCAATGAGCGTTCTGCAGCTGTCAACAGGTATTTTGGCCCACTCCTCATGAGCAAACAGCTCCAGTTGTCTCAGGTTTGATGGGTGTCTTCTCCAAATGGCATGTTTCAGCTCCTTCCACATATGTTCAATGGGATTCAGATCTGGGCTCATAGAAGGCCACTTTAGAATAGTCCAACGCTTTTCTCTCAGCCATTCTTGGGTGTTTTTGGCTGTGTGTTTTGGATGGTTGTCCTGTTGGAAGACCCATGACCTGCGACTGAGACCAAGCTTTCTGACACTAGGCAGCACATTTCTCTCCAGAATGCCTTGATAGTCTTCAGATTTCATCGTACCTTGCACACTTTCAAGACACCCTGTGCCAGATGCAGCAAAGCAGCCCCAAAACATTACTGAGCCTCCTCCATGTTTCACCGTAGGGACAGTGTTCTTTTCTTCGTATGCTTGGTTTTTGAGTCTATGAACATAGAGTTGATGTGCCTTACCAAAAAGCTCCAGTTTGGTCTCATCTGTCCAAAGGACATTCTCCCAGAAGCTTTGTGGCTTGTCAACATGCATTTTTGCAAATTCCAGTCTGGCTTTTTTATGAGTTTTTTTCAGCAGTGGTGTCCTCCTTGGTCGTCTCCCATGAAGTCCACTTTGGCTCAAACAACGACGAATGGTGCGATCTGACACTGATGTACCTTGGCCTTGGAGTTCACCTTTAATTTCTTTGGAGGTTGCTCTGGGCTCTTTGGATACAATTCCAACGATCCGTCTCTTCAATTTGTCATCAATTTTCCTCTTGCGGCCACGTCCAGGGAGGTTGGCTACTGTCCCGTGGGTCTTGAACTTCTGAATAATATGAGCCACTGTTGTCACAGGAACTTCAAGCTGTTTAGAGATGGTCTTATAGCCTTTACCTTTAAGATGTTTGTCTATCATTTTTTTTCGGATGTCCTGGGACAATTCTCTCCTTCGCTTTCTGTTGTCCATGTTCAGTGTGGTACACACCTTTTCACCAAACAGCAGGGTGACTACTTGTCTCCCTTTAAATAGGCAGACTGACTGATTATGAGTTTGGAAACACCTGTGATGTCAATTAAATGACACACCTGAGTTAATCATGTCACTCTGGTCAAATAGTTTTCAATCTTTTATAGAGGTACCATCATTTTTGTCCAGGCCTGTTTCATTAGTTTGTTTTTTTAAATAATTATGTTAATCAACAATTCAAAAGTAATGGCTGTTTTTGATTATTTAATTTTCAATAAATTTTTATTTATTGTTACTTTTGTGAGTTTCAAGTGATTTCAGTGAGAATTGTGGGTTTTTCCTTCTTTAACTGAGGGGTACCAACAATTTTGTCCACGTGTGTAAATGACTGATGATGATAAATAGAATCCACCTGTGTGTAATCAAGTCTCCGTATAAATGCACCTGCTCTGTGATAGTCTCAGGGTTCTGTTTAAAGTGCAGAGAGCATCATGAAGACCAAGGAACACACCAGGCAGGTCCCAGATACTGTTGTGGAGAAGTTTAAAGCCGGATTTGGATACAAAAAGATTTCCCAAGCTTTAAACATCTCAAGGAGCACTGTGCAAGCAATCATATTGAAATGGAAGGAGTATCAGACCACTGCAAATCTACCAAGACCCGGCCGTCCCTCTAAACTTTCACCTCCAACAAGGAGAAGACTGATCAGAGATGCAGCCAAGAGGCCCATGATCACTCTGGATGAACTGCAGAGATCTACAGCTGAGGTGGGAGAGTCTGTCCATAGGACAACAATCAGTCGTACACTGCACAAATCTGGCCTTTATGGAAGAGTGGCAAGAAGAAAGCCATTTCTCAAAGATATCCATAAAAAGTCTTGTTTAAAGTTTGCCACAAGCCACCTGGGAGACACACCAAACATGTGGAAGAAGGTGCTCTGGTCAGATGAAACCAAAATCGAACTTTTTGGCCACAATGCAAAACGATATGTTTGGCTGAAAAGCAACACAGCTCATCACCCTGAACACACCATCCCCACTGTCAAACATGGTGGTGGCAGCCTCATGGTTTGGGCCTGCTTTTCTTCAGCAGGGACAGGGAAGATGGTTAAAATTGATGTGAAGATGAATGGAGCCAAATACAGGAGCATTCTGGAAGAAAACCTGTTGGAGTCTGCAAAAGACCTGAGACTGGGACGGAGATTTATCTTCCAACAGGACAATGACCCAAAACATAAAGCCAAATCTACAATGGAATGGTTCACAAATAAACGTATCCAGGTGTTAGAATGGCCAAGTCAAAGTCCAGACCTGAATCCAATCGAGAATCTGTGGGCAGAGCTGAAGACTGCTGTTCACAAACGCTCTCCATCCAACCTCACTGAGCTCGAGCTGTTTTGCAAGGAAGAATGGGCAAGAATTTCAGTCTCTCGATGTGCAAAACTGATAGAGACATACCCCAAGCAACTTGCAGCTGTAATTGCAGCAAAAGGTGGCGCTACAAAGTATTAATGCAAGGGGGCAGAATAATATTGCACGCCCCACTTTTCAGGTTTTTATTTGTTAAAAAAGTTTAAAATATCCAATAAATTTCGTTCCACTTCACGATTGTGTCCCACTTGTTGCTGATTCTTGACAAAAAATTAAAATTTTATATCTTTATGTTTGAAGCTTGAAATGTGGCGAAAGGTTGAAAAGTTCAAGGGGGCCGAATACTTTCACAAGGCACTGTAAATCCCTATATGTTGTTGGTCAGTATCGACTTCATCAACAAATTTATAGCTGTGACTGTAAAACACACACTACCATTCAAAAGTTTGGGTTCACTTAGAAATGTCCTTATTTTTGAAAGAAAGCACTTTTTTTCAGTGAAGATAATGTGAAATTTATCAGAAATCCAGTCTAGACATTGTTAATGTGGTAAATGATTATTCTAGCTGGAAACAGCTGAATTTTTAATGGAATATCTCCATAGGGGTACAGAGGAACATTTCTAGCAACCATCACTCCTGTGTTCTAATGCTACATTGTGTTAGCTAATGGTATTGAAAGACTAACTGATGATTAGAAAACCCTTGTGCAGTTATGTTAACACATGAATAAAAGTGTGACTTTTCATGGAAAACATGAAATTGTCTGGATGACTCCTTATTTTTGAACGCCAGTGTATTTAGAAAATTATGTAATTATGCAATTAAATTACAATTTTCATTTTTTTAATTCTTCAAACAAATTATAATTTCAATAAAGTCTGCTGGAGACTTCCATATGTCAAGGTGTTGATCGGCCAAATTTAGTACTGTTAATCAAAGCTTGGCTAGCTGTTTTACATTGTGTCCAGACTTTATACTGTGCTAAGTTAGCCTAAGTGGATGTTTAAAAAATTATGGTCTTGTGGAATTACATTATCATTTTCCAGTTTGAAATATCATTGAAATAAAGTCTGAGTTTTCATGGAAAACATGAAATTGTCTGGGTGACTCCAAACATTTCAACCGTAGTGTACTTTTGTGGTATTCTGGCTGTGTACATGTCTTGAAATAGGGCTCTGAATATCACATCATCATGGTTCATATATTCCTGTAACACTGACACAGCTCTGTTCACTCATATAGATATATGCTGTCTTGAAAACTCTAAAATCCAAAGAACTGCAAATTTAAAAAGAGCAACCACGAGCAACAGATGTTGAAACGATGTATTAAGCTTGTAAAAAAAAAAGAATGAACACCAGGTCGAGTAGATTTTATTACATGCCCTCTGTTTTCTGTTCTGATTATAACAACAGAATTAACAGCAGTGTGTAAAAATGTGAATTATTTTGTAAACAGAATTATGTTATGAGGTGAAAAAAAAAATCTTTGAAACAGCCTACTCAAAAAAAGAACAGCCTACCTGTCACTATTAACACCCTGTCTTTTATTTAGAAAAGCTGCCAGTAACTAATGTTTTATCATAAATGAGTGTAAAGCTCCATGTGTTCCTGTCCTCCTGCAAGATAATGACATAAAACCTGACTGTTATAATGAAGGTGTGATTTTTTTTTTTTACGGAACAATTATGCTATAGCTCCATGCTGTGCTAAGTATAAATTAATTCTTTACAACTCTATTAGTCAGCATGAGACTAAGGCTCCTGCCAGGAGGCTGCGTAGTTACTTTCAGTTTTGACACTCATTTGACAGGCTTGGCTATTGTAGCTCCCCGGAGTGAAAAAAGTGTAGGCCCTTGAATGGGATTTTAAAGGGGATTAGAAGTCATGAAAGTTGAGGTGATTTATACGTAGCAGATTTTTTATAGAGTGTAACTCCTTTTCAGTGATTATTGCCTTTTGTGTGTGTGTAAAATTAAGTGAGAGTGTTAAAATTAATATGTGATCACATGTGCGGGGTTATTGCAATAGATTGCCACAAAATTCACAGCTGTGATTCAGAGGCAGCAGTTTTTGCGGTGTGATGACGCTAAAGCGATTAGCTGAAACTGATAAGTGCTATCACCGCGAGGACTGGCGGAGCAGTTTCAGAAATAGATGATTAAGCCGTGAGCCTTGGCATTGCTTGTTCTTGTGGTCTACGAAGGCTCTGAGCTGTTCATTTTCTCTTTCTGCCTTCTTGCTTGAATGCCTCATCTCACCTTGTTTGCTATCATCATGTGCTCAGCTAGGGCTTCACAGTGTAGTAGTGGTTAGCACTTTTGCCTTGAAGCAAGAAGATCCCCGGTTCAAATCCCAGGGTGGACCTGGGATCTTTCTGCATGGAGTTTACATGTTCTCCCTGTGCATGCGTGGGTTTTCTCCGGGTTCCTCCCGTAGTCCAAAAATATGCTGAGGTTAATTGATCACTCTAAATTGCCCATAGGTGTGAATGTGAGAGTGATTGTGTGTCTGTATATGTAGCCCTGTGACAGACTGGCGACCTGTCCAGGGTGTCCCCTGCCTTCGCCCGAGTCAGCTGGGATAGACTCCAGCACCCCCCGCGACCCTAGTGAGGATAAAGCGGTGTATAGAGAATGGATGGATGTGCTCAGCTGGATAATGAGCTGTGATGTTCACGCTCAGACCCTCTCCACTGCCTTATAAGCTGGTAAAGCCTCGGCTCTCTGTCTCCCTGCCCAGCTGGCTACTTACAACTACGAACACAAACTCACTGTATGACTTGTCAAGTGGACGGTTTGAAAACTGTCACAACTATTTGCTTATTTGACCTCATATTATTAGAATATGGGTGCAAATGTTTTAGAGCGGCTTTAGGATCACGACAAATTCAATAAATTAAATATATATATATATATATATATATATAAGTCACAGGCCAGATTAGAATCCGCTAATCAGAATTAGAATTTTGATTTCACCTAGGCAAAATCAAAAATCCTACCATGGTTGTTGTACAGATTTCAATCTTGATATATCAATAGCCTGTATATAACCCTACACCAAACCCTAACCCTCTAACAGGATTTTGGTATACAGTATATGAAAAAAACAACCCAGAAACTACTTTGACAACATAATTTTTTCCCTGCTTATTTTGCCAAGTGTTGAGGACAAAAGTTGACATTAATTCTAAAGTTATTATTTACCTTGTATCTAAAACCAAATTTCAAGGTACATAATGTTAGGGAAAACAAATAATTACATTAACAGAGCATATCATATTCAAAACCCTTCAAATTTCAATCTCGCCTAGGCAAAATCAAAATTCTAATTCTGCCAAGGCGGATTTAAAATTTGCCTGGATTCTAATTTCATCTGTAACATATATATATTCAGGGAGAATCTGGATACAAAAGTGTTGAAATTCAATAAACAGGGTATTTGCAATGCAATACAATGCAATGTCATTATTCAAATGTGTATGTATGCATATATACAAGTTGTCCTTACAGTCTCATTCACTCTCTCTCTCTCTCTCTCTCTCTCTCTCTCTCTCTCTCTCTCTCTCTATACATATATATATATATATATATATATATATATATATATATACATACATTGCCTGTATATGGCTTTGTTGAAAGAAGAAAGACTTAAACTGGTACTTCTCAGTGGACATGAAAGATGGACATGTCGAAAGTCAGGGTTAGGGAACTGATTTTTGGGGGCTAGCATTAGCTTTAGCCATGACCAATTCTTTTGTTTCGGCTGATACATTTGGTCATGTCTATGATACTGCCCGTTTCTTTAAACTTTTTAACCACCTTCGCCACCGTGGAAAACCCAGGTGGAATCCTCCTTGGATGATGTGCATTAAAATCATCTGCTATCTTTCCAGATGTCCATCCTTCACATCCACTGAGAAGTATCAGTTCAACTCTTTCTTCTTGACTTTAAGGACACTCTGTATATGTACATACATACATATTTGAATAATCTCTTTGCATTGTATTGCCTTGCAAACCCCCTGCTTGTTGAATTTCAACACTTTTGTAATCAGGTCCTCCCTGGATTGAATAACACGACTTTTCACTCTGACACTCAGGAGATGACTCCAGGTAAAACATAAGCCCTAACACCTGTCTTTAAGTAGCGGTAGTTGTGTATAAAAACAAAGTTGATAGTGTAAATATATGCAGAGTGATGTGAACCACATATCAGAACACCTGGGGCAAGATGTATAAACAATATATCTGCCAAGAATGTTGCCTACACCTTGCATATGTGTTTCATCAGCAGCTTTTTTTTTCTGTTTTCTTTCATTTTTGTCCTCTACCAAGTGATTTGATGTAGCAAATTTACTATTTCTTCCAATGTGATCACTGTAAACTGAACATTTTACCTTTCTGACTTGTGATTTTGCTTGAGATACCACTACGGTTGCTGTTTTCTGAAAATTACTAATAATTAAAATGCTATTTACTCCTCTGCTGATATGTAATGTCAGACGCACAGTTGCTCAAATTGCTCTTCTTTGTCTCCATTCTGGTTGTTCACAGCTCTACAGCCTGGTGGAGCAGAAGGATATGAAAGTGACGCACAACAGAAGGTAATCACCAGTATGTCTTTGTCCAATTATGGCCAGCTGTAAGAGCGGAAAGCAGGCTTGTGAATGTGTTCCCACATTTAGATTAAAAAGCAGAATCACACAGATTTTCTGCTTTATACATACGAGCACTGTACGTTCATTTTCTGTATTCATGCATGTGTTTTAGTTTTAGTCGTTAAGCTTGACATCGTTTTCACGAAATGAGAGTACAGAGATGTGTCCTTCATTGGGCTGGTGCACAGTTCAGGAGTCTCTTTAGTATGTGAAGAGCATAGAGGAGAGCCGTGCAATCAGACAGTGTAACTCCCTGTCACTGACATGACCTAAAGTGATATTCTCAGGGATTTCCTCTCACTGTCCGCCCTCACACTCCTAAGAGGCAGATTGACTGGTTTGACAGGTGGTACTTTTTTAGAGGATTTTGTCTCACGGAGAGCTGAAGATTGACAATCTTGTTGAGTAGTCGCACTCAGGTCTACGCTGAAGTTGTCAGTTTTCCTCTCAAGAATAAAGACCACATGCGTCCACTTCAACTGAATGAAATAGGCGACAGAGGCCGGTGACAGGCAAGATCAAGCAGGAGCCGAGGCTCTGTGCCGACTCAGAATCTACATATTTACTTTATTTCTTTACAGATTCCACCTGCCGAGGCGTCAAAAGGACAATGTCACCCATGCAGGCGAAGTGTGGCACTCTATTTCCTTCAAAGGATATCAAGAGAGATTTATTGAAGAACATCCATTAAAATGACATCCCGCGACGCTAGGACAATAGGACAATTTAGTACTTTATCTCCATGTGAGCTGTGCTGACAGTGAACCATGGACAATAGCTGCCTCAGGGAGCCGCATTTAGTGCCAGACAGTAGGTCATAGGTGTTTGATGTACAGTTTTTTAGACAAGGCTCTCACACAGTGAATGTGAATGGAAGTTGCCTGGATCACGTATTGTACATGATTCACTGCTGACAGACATGTGGCTGCTGAGCACGCTGCACACAGCAAGTGTTCGACTAAAGTCAACCACTTGTACTGCTGTAATCACGGCGATATATCACACAAAACACACTATGCAAACGGCGTTATTATTTAAACTAATTTTTACATTTTGTAGCCTATTATATAAAAACCTTATGACTCCACTTTTGGTGACTTTGATTTTAGTTTCAATTCCTAACTAAATGATAAAATACGCTACTGTTGAAAAAGTTTGGGGTCACCCAGGCAATGTCATGTTTTCCATGAAAACTCACACTTTTATGCATGTGCTAACATAACTGCACACGGGTTTTCTAATCATCAATGAGCTTTTCAACACCATTAGCTAACACAGTGTAGCATTAGAACACAGGAGTGATGGTTGCTGGAAATGTTCCTCTGTACACCTATGTAGATATTCCATTAAACATCAGTTGTTTCCAGCTGGAATCATTAGAGTCATTTACCACATTAACAATGTCTAGACTGTATTTTTGATTAATTTCAATTGAATTGATTGAAAAAAATGCTTTTCTTTCGAAAATAACGACCTTTCTAAGTGACCGCAAACTTCTGAACAGTAGCAGAGATTATCAGTGCATTGCAAAACAACGTTCTATCTGCTCAAAAGAATCCAAATGAGCATCCATCCATTATCAATACACCACTTCCTCTCTAGGGTCACGGGAGGCTGGAGTCCATCCCAGCTGACTTAGGTTGAAGGCAGGGGACAACCTGGACAGGTCACCAGTCTATTACAGATCTACATATAGAGACAAACAATCACACTCACATTCACATCTATAGACAATTTAGAATCACCATCGCATGCACGGGGAGAACATGCAAACTCCATACAGAAAGATCCCAGGTCAGGACACAAACCAGGGATCTTCTAGCTGCAAGGTGACAGTGCTAACCACTACCCACTGTGCAGCCCCCAAATGAGCATGTGATGGTTAAATTTGCTCAGTAGTCAGAGAAACTTCTTTGTTATGAAGTAATTCCACATATCACAATGCATATCACCATTGCCATGTGCAGATAAAGTAGAATACAGACATTCTAAAAACATTAGCATTGGATGTAATGCTGGGTCTTGTAGGGTTTCACCCCATCTGCTAATACATTTTGGTAAAAGGGATATGGATTCAGAGAATTTTCTTTGCAATGTTAGTTGCCATCGCTTGTGG
This sequence comes from Acanthochromis polyacanthus, assembly GCF_021347895.1. Classification (NCBI taxonomy): domain Eukaryota; kingdom Metazoa; phylum Chordata; class Actinopteri; family Pomacentridae; genus Acanthochromis; species Acanthochromis polyacanthus. The sequence continues at coordinate 14,727,246 of NC_067116.1, forward strand.
TAATAATAGGACTGCACACATCACAATAATTGGTGAGATCTGGAAATCAAGCAACATCGCTGAAACTAAATTTGAAGAATCGAGATGGAAATCGTTATCCAAACTGTCTGTTGTACACATCAGTCACCGTTTATGGGCCAGTCGTCTGGTTCAACTTCCCATTCGCTGTTCCTGAGCAGAGACGGATTACTGACATTTCACTTTCACTTTAGCCACCAAACAAAGCTGTCTATATCATCTGGATAAACTATAGACTCACAGCGAGTGTGTAGTTGTCAAGATATTTAGGGTTCTGCTTCTCAGTAAGCTTTATTCCAAGTCCTTTGCATTGTCCTTACTTCCTATTTGGCCATGGGCCTTTCTTCCATGTCATTCTCATCTTTTCTCGCCCGGTTTGCTGTCGCACGTCTGAAAGGTGGCAAAAAGGTAAAGATGTGTTTCACCTTGTGACATTGGCATGTTGTCAGATCTCTAACTTTGTTCAAAAAAACTTGAACTTTAAAGTGTGGTGTCAGCTCATTTTCTTACACTTTGGACCACCTTCCTGTGAGTGTTCCACTGCACCAAAAGAACATCATGCTGCACTGTTAGGATAAATGTGCAACGGCTCCTTCATGAGCTCCTTGAAAAAAAAATAATACACTTATCCTCCTCAAGCGGACAGGGTATCATTTTACTTGACAAGTGAGCTTGTTTTGAAAACTTTCTAAAACCCCATTAGACTCAGTGAGACTTTTGCTTCATTAAAATACAATAAAACAAAAATAAAAACAGTCTTATTATTGAAAAATGAATTCATCATTTAAATTGTGTTTCTATCAACTGATTCTGTTTTAACTGATATATTTTTTCTTTGCATTTATAAATGTGTCTGTGTGAAGCAGTTTCAATTGCATTTGAAATGTGATATACAAATATCTGGCCTTTATGCAGTGATGAAAAATGTCTATAGCAGTAAACTTAAATATAATGTGAAAATGTACGGATTAGGCTTCCTCACACAACCTGTGGAGGAATGAAGCTTTTTCTGTTCTTGGAATATTGCAAAGTAATATTTTTTTATTTGATAGGGACAGTGTACATTAATGGATGTCTATTTAGACAACAATAGATGTGTATATGCCTGATTATAGCAACAATGCTAACTGACATCCACAGTCCCTAGGCAGGTAAAAAAAAAAACATAACAGTGAAACAAAGGACAATAGGTTTACAGTAAAAGGACAGTAGGTCACAATAAAAGCACATTACAAAAGTTACACAAGGAAGTTAAAAGTCAATGGTCACTGGTTGACTTTCAGCCACTGTTTAAGGTGAATTTTGAGGGTTGGTAACGTGGGACACTCCCTTTTGGAGAGTGGAAGACTGTTCCAGACCTTAATGGCCTTCACAGAACACACTGCATGCATTCAGTTAAAACCAAATCAAATCCAAACTATAAGTCAGACGCAGCCTGTATTATACCTGGAAACCAAGAATAATGTTTTTGATGAGAGGAGTTTGCAGACATCCAGATCTTTCGTATCTTCCATTTCTCCTGTCGTTGTGGTGAAAAATAATATCCCCATGCTGACCTAGAAAATTATTCCACTCATAACTGCAGATGCAATTTCTTTTCTGATTTCTGAGGCTTACGCACTCCCCGTTAGATTTGTAAAGCTGATGCACACTGCGTGCAAGTGTTTATTCCATCTTTTGCCAGCTCATTTAGCTGTGTGAGCCACGCAAGCTTCACAGATGCATCTGTCTCCATCTAGTCCACCATATGCAGCTCTCACTCATCTGAGGGGTGTGTTAGAGTTGGAGGAAGGCAGATGAGGAAGTGACTGTTTTGGGCACTGGTGAGTACAACGTCCTTCACGACTTGCTCTGACAAGCTGCTTGTCACGCTTGGGAGGAAAAAGAACAGCGACTGTACCATACAGTGTCTCCATAATTTTCTCACAGGTCTTCTGGAGAGGAGACTATGATGCTCTCCATGTCAAGTCATCTACCGTCTGTGATAGTTAGACACATGAATACCAAAATATATTCAGGCTTTAGAAGTATTAGCAAACAGTAGGGACCAAGTAGGGTAAAGATAAACTACCGTTCAAAAGTTTGAGGTCATTCAGACAATTTCCTGTTTCCATGAAAACTCCCATATTTTTACCATGTACTAAGATAACTGCAAACGGGTTTTCTAATCATCAGTGAGCCTTTCAACACCATTAGCTAACACAATGCAGCATTAGAGCACAGGAGTGATGGTTGCCTCTGTACTCCTATGTAGATATTCCATTAACAATCAGCCATTTCCAGTTAAAATAGTCAGTTACCACATTAACAATGTCTAAACTGCATTAATGATTCATTTAATGTCATCTTCACTGAAAAATAAGGACGTTTCTAAGTGACCTCAAACTTTTGAACGGTAGTGTATATCTTGAAACAAAGGGAGTATATACGCTGTTGCATCCTGCCTTGCAAATATACTGTACTGTCATGTTATGCAGTCTTTATTGTTGGCTACAGAACTTTTGAACGGTAGTGTATGTGTATTTCTGAATTTAAGAATGAGACAGCCTAGTTGTTATGCTTCCTCTTCTACACTAGGCTGAAAAAAAATTGAACAGGCTGGATTTCTGATTAATTTAATGTTATGTTCATTGAAAAAAACTGCTTTTCTTTCAAAAATTAGGACATTTCTAAGTGACCTCAAACTTTTGAACGATGGTGTATGTCTGATGTTTATGTCCAGTAGGATCCTAAAAGCTTTAGAGAGCAGCCGTCTGATAGCACCCATCTGCTTTTCACTCTCATGCTTCACAGTGATGGAACCCGTTTCTTGATTATCTTAAATGCACCTCAGAAAGAAAGAAAAAATCCAGTGTGCCTTAAATTGATCCATTTGTTTCCTTTATTGAATATGGGACATCTCACCACGGCTGCTTAACGGCATTATAACTCCAGCTTTTTTTTCTTTTTTAATATTGCCTCAGTTTAATTTCAGTTTCTTTTTTATTGTGTTTTAAACTGCTTTTCCAATGTTTTTTTCCCCCTTTTGTAAACCACACTGAATGGACTCTGTGTTAGAAATGAGCTACTGTATACTAATTCAACTTAAATAGAATAGTGCACAGCATCTAAAGAACATGAGGGTACATTTTATCATAGTTTATTCAAGTATCCTGCTTTCAAGCCTTTTATCGAAACAGTGTCCTGCCTTGTGTAACAAGATGTTGTTACAGCGTGCTTCCTGCTGTTGATGAGGGGAAGAAAGGTTGGGTGTGTCGTGTTCTAGGAAATCCTGCAAAAACAATTACTCAGTGGAAGAAATGACCATTAAAGAGATCTTTTTCATTAAAAAAAGAAATACTCAGGAAATTTAGCTTTCTTCACAGATTCTGTGACACAACAACAAGATCTAGCTGCAGATATGAAGCACTGACCGACATCATCCGTGGACAATCTGTGCACCACTAATAATTTACAATTGTGTATTGTATTTTCTTACTTTATTGTTTAGCTCTTTGTATTTCTTTCTATGAAAGTGCTTTCACAAAAGATATAGTGTGATTAAAAGCACAGCAGAAATCCAGTTTAAAAAAGTACAGTGTGTGCAAATGTTCTTATCACATCACGCAGCCTTTTCAAATAATAATGAATAAAATGAAATGGAAATTCATGCCTACAGGAAACAAGAGTTTCCTGAGAAGCAGATATAATAACTCTCTGCATTTTCTACATATTTAGCTTTAACTCTTAATGACAGATCTGTTAAAAGCTTTTCTTTCAAAAGAAAAAAAAGGGAGTTCACTTAGTCACAGAGAGGTGAGTCTTAGGGCAGCACGAGTGTTTTCCACTTGGCGAGATTAAACTCCCATCTGTCAATATTAAAGGCTCATCTGAGGGTTTTGAAGCGATTGGCACATCAGTCTGTAGGATTTCATCATGGCAGTGTAGAGGAAATAAGGTTACAGCGTCTCCATTGTCTTCCATCAGCTGTGGATATCTTATTGCATCTTTTACTGACACATCAAGTCTCAGTCTGCTCAATGCCCAGGTGTTTTAGGACTCTTGATCCCATGGAATAAAATCTCTTTGAGCACAAGCTGTTTGGGAAAATGTTGTTCATTGGCAGTGAAATTGCATGCTTTCACTTAGCTCACTTCGCCTGGTTTTGTACTTGAATTTAACATAAATAAATAATGTAAAATCTCTTTCAAGAGCGTCTTCCTATTGCCCAGCCATGATAATCGAGAAAGCGAGAAGAATGAGGAAATTATAGCTTTTAGACACCCAGTTAGAAATCACAACGTGGAAATGTGTCTTCAGAGGCCCAGCGGTGTTTGCTAAATGATGAATTCAGCGTGCTGGTGTTGGAACGTTAAGGGACTCTCAAAAGTGACCCATCTGACTGCTTGCTTTCGATATATTTGCAATAATTTAGATTCATTACTCTACATTTCGTATATTCCTTAATTAACTTGCTTTACATCCTAATGTTTTTTTTTATAAGAACAATCATCAACAAGAAAAGCATTCAGAGAGGGCAGTACTCCGCCAAGGCTGTTCAGTCGCTGTATCATTTCCAACAGATGAAATCTTAAAAATAAACGTGTGTGTTATGCATGTGTATATTATGCATGGATACCAAATCACGTGACCTAAATATGTAGCAGGTGGAGGGAGTTCATGGGACTCAGAAACACCCCCACAATTTAATCAATTGTTCCTTGTATAATTTCTGGCGGATAAGTCCCGATAAGTCCGCAGTGGTAAATTTGTAGTAGGATCGCAATCATGTGATCGTCAGCAGGCAGCTGACATAGTGTTCACTTGTTGTCATAGTTACAGTGACGCCGTGCCGCTATCTCGCAGTGATACAGAAATCTTTAACAAATCCATGGAACCAGACTATAAGCTGCATCACTGCCAAAATCTAAACACTTTTTCCTTGTGTCATTTCTGACCTCTGGAAATTTAGTAGTCATGTTGCTAACAAACAGACAGACAGACGAACAAATGTACACTGATCATCACATAACTCCACCATGTTCCTTGGTGGAGTAACAATACTACTACTACTACTACTACTACTACTACTACTACTAATAATAATAATAATAATAATAATAATAACAATAATAATAATAATAGAATTTCCTGTCTTATTTTATGCCTGGATCATCTGTGTTTCTTTCCCATATCTTTGAAATTCATTGATTTCATAAAAAAAAAGCTTTCTATTAATTTTATTTGTGAGTGTAAAATGACCCAGGTGTATTCACTATAGATGGTGAAACGGGGCTTTTGATATTTGTAAATGATTGCGATTAGAAACATACAACAATTAGCCAAAATATTAAAACTGCCTGTGTTTAGAATGACAATTTAGAACAGCCAATTAATCTCAGCATGTTTTTGGACTGTGGGAGGAAGCCGGAAAACCTGGAGAGGACCCATGCATGCACAGGGAGAACATGCAGACTCCATGCGGAAAGATCCCAGGCCCAGGCCGGAATGTGACCCAGAGACCTTCTAGCTGCAAGGCGAAAGTGCTAACCACTGAATCACTGTGCATCCCTGCAACGACTTTTATTAAAAATTAAACTTTTACAGTGCATGTTGCGCAATACAAGAGGCTTGCAAGGTTCATGCAAAGTTTTAATGGCAAATGTAAGATAGTTTCACTTAAACCCAGAAATTTCATCATTATAATAACACTAGAGGAACAGTGAGTCATTACTCAGATCAGTGTGCTTCGTCCTCAGGGGGCTACAACTGTAAATTTCATTGTCCTCCATCCAGTGAATGTTGACATATTGCAGACTGAACCAACTACAATGCAACATTAACACCCAGAGAAATGACCACAGAGCTGAATTAACTTCTCTCTGACCCCGTTGTAAAAAAAAATCCAAACATTACACTTAACGGGTCATTGCAGGACTACTGTACTGGATTTAATTAGATTGTGCAGGTGCGCCTAATAAACCTGTAACTCAGCAGAGGATTCACCTTTTATTTTTCCCTTATTCCAAGATCATGTTCTCTGCTCCACCAAGTCCAAGAATGAACATTTCCTCCTGTTAAATGAACTGTGTGGGCTGAATTGTTTCTGTGGCGAGAACTGGAAACACAGAAGTATTATTCAGACCAGAGATCTTGTTACGCCAGAGGAGGATCACAGGCTTGGCAGGATGGTCTGTATGAAAAGGCTCTGGTCATCTGCGAGCAGAAAGCCCCTAGCAACAGCATTCCCCAGGAGAGGAAGCTGGCAGGGTTGTGCAACAGAATCAAGCCGCTGTGTCCTGATTGCTTAGTGTGATTACATGGAGTGTAGCCGGCAACACCTGTTGTTCAGGTCAGGTCTGATTTTATTTTATTTACAGAACTCAATATCACAAATGAGGATTCTGACTGAATCTGACAATGTGTTTTGACATCATGCAGTAGATGATACAAAAACAGAACAACACAGCAAATGTAGAGGCTGGAAAATGAAGATAAATCATTATCGATTGATTTTAAACAGGTATGAAGGATGTTGAGACACAAGCTGAGTTGTCCTCCTGGGTCAGATATGTTTCTGTCTGCAGCCATTTGAACACCCAGTGGATTTTTTGATTTTTTTCCAAGCACAGGCTGACATTTAAAACTTTTGATGTCTCTTTGTGACTAGTTTGTTATTATGTTTGACAGGTTTATATTTAGAAATGTCTGTTTTGATGATACCAGATGATAGAGACTCCGGTTCTATACAATATGTGACGCCTTTGACATTTGCTATTTTATTTTTGTATTCTTTTGGCTTCTTGCATTTGTTTTGTTTTTGTTGTCAGCAGAGGAAGAGGTGGTGTGTCAGCATGACATGCAGTGGTGACTGGTAGAATAGACAAGATAAAGACCATGATCACTGAAATTCAGAAAAACAGCTCGGAGGACAAAGACAGCATGCTACAAATATGCAGCGATAGGTTTTTTTGGTTTTGTTTTGTTTTTTTGATATTTCAGTCCTGACCAAAGTAGTGAATCATATACCCCAGTGGTATACTGCTGGTATGATTAAATGGTAAGTAGTGCAGAAACAAAGCAGTGTTTGCTTTAGTACAACTGAAGTAGCCTCCTTGTGCAGCAATACTCTGCTCTCAGTGCTCCTGTAACACATATTAGAAAAGTCTTAAAAATGTCCAGCACCATCTGTGTTGAGCACTAACTCTCTTAGCCTGCATCAAAAACAGTTACTCTTCATGCTGAGTTTCATTTTGAGGAAGAGGAAGAAGTCTAAGGGGCATAAATCTGGCAAGTGGGACGGGTGGGTTGCGATGATTGCGTAGCTATGGCCAAAAAAAATCCTTGCATTACCAGGATGTGACCAGATGCACAGTGCACTGGAGCATCCATATGCCATCACAACACAGTTCAGCTTGATTGAAAGGTGTCACGTTTCAGGATGTTACAGTAGAGCTACAGAAGAATTCAGGAGATCTTATTTCTAGTGCAACAACCATGCAACTGTTTAAGTTAGCAGCAATCATTCTCCTGATGCTTTCACTTTGTTGGGTTTTGGAAACTGTTAAAGCTGCTTTTTTTTTCTCTCAGTAATGACTGTAGATTCACCTCTTAGCACCAGTGATGATCCTGCTCATGAAGGTTGGATCATCCAGGCTGCTAACTGACACAGAATGCAGTGTTTCTGTCTCTGCTCCAGCTCTCGGTACATGAAAAAAATTACAAATGGGCACTGAGCGGTGGTCAGAAATGTGTGTAACTCAGGTCCTGTTTTTGATATCCTGGTGCCACTTTGTCTACTGACTCATGATGGATACTGTTTGCACATGTTGCATGCTCATGACTGAGATGTGTTCCATTCACGTTCACCATGAACAGTCATTACTTCATACTTGCATTGATCTTTTTTTTTTTTTAATTCTAATTACAACCCAATTTTGAACCCCAGTAAAGGCAGATTTTCAAGGCTATCACATTGTGTTCTCTGATTTCTTACATATGAGTCACTATATGTTTTTTGTAAGCAGAAAAGGGTGATTGAAATTTTAAAAAAAATACAAGTTTGAAGAACGTCCAGCAGCAAAAGTACCTGCAGTGCCTCAGGCATACCTCAAACAGGGGTGGGTGTTTTTCCTGAGCAATCTGTGTTTTTCTTTTTTTCATTCTCAAAATATGCAATCGTTCAACCACTGAATCTATTGTGGAAAATATAATTACCTTCATATATATTCCATTATATTTTGAATTACCACCTAGTGCCTGAATTTTGTGTTTTCTTTCCATATAGAAATATATTTCCATAATAAACTGATGCAGAAAATCCAGAAATTGAGGCAGAAAAAATCACCAGAAAGCTGGAAATGAAGAGTTTGGACACTCAAAATTTCATGAGGATGACCCCAGGACCCACTTAACGTGTCCCACCAGTATTCAGATGAAACTTACACCCATGGGGCTGACCCACTCTGTTTGGGTCCCTTTTATTTTCCAGCGCACACACAGAGCGGTGAGCTTGTGCACTTTCATTACATTTGCTAAAGAGCGTGTTGGATTAGAATCTGTGACTCTGACTTTAATTACCTTCTCTGTATTTCTGTATCACAGGAATGCGCACAATACAATGCAGTTTCATCAAAGTATCTTCATCAGAGCTAATAATGCTTAGCAACTGATGGGCCATAAGTGATCATAAAACGGTGATGGGTTTTAGGTCATTGCTTCCTGATTACCCCCAACACAGAGTTATCATTTTTTTAAGAACTGCAAACTTGCCACTCGTGTAGCTCTTTGCCATTAAATTTATGGTGATGTATGCATGGAGCAGACTAATGGACATGCAGTTGCAGTCTGGTTTTAATGGGTCTCGTCTCATGTGCTTGCCAAACAAAATGCCTGAGGTATGTAAAATGAGCGAAAAGAGGAAGAAAAAGGAGAGAGCAGTGCATATTTGATTTGGTAAGCACTTGGAAACAGGCTAGAAGTTGTGGGGGTTATTAATCACAGGACTGTATTCTATGGGTGAGCAATCTTATGCAGTGTTGTGAGGTGCACTGTACGTTTCATCTCTCTGAAAAGCAATTTATTGGGCCAGCTTCATTTTGCAGAGGAGCGGCAACTACTTTTTCTTGATTTGCTCAGTCACAGCAGCTATTCATTGCAGAGTATTTGAAGATTTGCTGATGGATCAGAGGTACAGAGTGCAGGCATGTTGTGCATGTGAGCTGAAGTACATCTGCATGCTTAGTTTGTGTGGATTACATTTGCCTAAAGAGGAATTGATAGGGGGTGTGTATTCCCAAGAAGTAAAAACGGAGCACATCCTCTCATGCCCTCCCACTCCCAGTCCACTAATTCACTTCAGCATTTGAGCCATTGAGATGTCAGGGGAGTGTACTCTAGTCCTTCGGTGTGGAAAGAAAGGATGCTCTCTAAATTGATTTTCCTTTGTTGCTGAAACACAAAACATTTAAGGACGACAGCATAGGAAGCACAGCTTGTCTTTATCAGTGGATATGAAAAGAGATACACCGAAGTGAGAGGTGAACTGACTTTTTGTAGACTGCTGTGCTTCTACACAGCAGCTGGATCGAAAAGGCAGTGAAACATTATCGATATGAGACGTAACGCCTTAAAAACACTGTAGATAGATAGCATTTAATTTTATAGTTTCCTTTTTCTTCATTCTATGTTGCTCAGTCAGTTTTCTTGTAAGCTCGTGTTCTTGACTTCACCTGTGTGTGGCTTTAGTGTTGTGGCCTATGAGTGTAACGAATATACAAGTGAATGGTAATAAGAATCCAATGAAATGTTCTGCTGGAAAATTTTGATCCTTGGCATTAGTGTGGATATTACCTTGACATAAACCAGCCACCTCAAGCTACATTAATGGATGGCAGTGGCCTCCTCCAACAGGACAATGCACCATGCCACACCCCAACAACTGTCCAGGAACAGCTCGAGGAACACAACAAAGACCCGGCTGACACCATACTTGCCACCAGATTTAATGTTGCGGCCAGGGCCGGCCGCTGGCATAAACACTCTATGCCGTTGTTTATAGCCACATCCACTAGAGGGGGCCACACCACAATAAGTGTGTGATTCGCATTTTGTCCCTGTCTTCATGGGCGTAACGGACGCGGGGTACGCCTGGGACATGTCCCCCGCACTTTCCACATCTGTCCCCTCTGTCCCCCCGCACTTTTTTCAGCCGTTACAACAGCTAAACCCGTTATTAGCATCCAGTAACGTGTTTTCCCGAGCCGTCTTTGAATGCACCATGAGCGCATGCTAACGCAGGTGTTCCACAGGAGACGTGCTGCTGTGCTGAGCAGTGCTGAACGTGCGTCTGGAGTAATGTTTAGCAAACCAGCCAGAGCTAGCAAGAAGCAAAAAACTTTACACAGTTTTTTCCAAACAAACCGTGTAAGTTGTGTGACCTTGTTGGATGCAAACAATGTTAGACTTGTTAGCTAAATGATGACAAGGTAAAACGTGGCAATATATCAATATGTTAAGCTAGTTAATAATTCAAATGTGGTTGCCTCTGTTACATTACTTGCTAATTAGTTTATTCTTGGAATAAACCCAGTCCTCTTTCATTTCTGGGCAGAAGATGTGCTCACAATTGCTCTCCATGTATTTAAGTCTTTTGGTCCCAAAAGAGGAGAGTCAGGGAGGAGAAAAAAGAATAGGCTATCTATGGTATAAATTTACAACTATTTTTTACTCCTTCTGTTTCTAATTCTATCTCAGAATTTTGATTTTCAGATTTTTTAATAATTATTTCCATAACAAAGAGCAGAGTCAGGCAGGAGATGGACCAGAGGCGGCGGCCAGCAGTAATGTTGACCATGCAGGAGAAAAAAAGTATGTATCTATGGGTTAAAGTGATTTTGAGGTTAAATTCTACTGCAATTTTTACTCTTCCTAATGCTATTTCAGAATTTTTCTTACCACATTTTTTAATGTTTATTGCCATAACAGAAAGAGCAGAGTCAGGGAGGAGATGGATCAGAGGCCAGCAGCAGGGACAAGGATGTAGGGTCTTTACAGGTAAGGAGAGATTATAACTTCCTGAAAATAAGATATCTATTGCAGGGAGAAACCAGGCAGTACTGATCATTTCATGTTCAGTGTTTGGCACCTTTGGCTACTCGTCCAGTAGATGTTCAAGGGACATTGTTGTCAACTCAACTAGAGTTTGGCCACTAAAACTTTAGATTTTATAGTTTAAAGTTTTATACTTTATAGTTTGAAGAACTAGCCTAGTTGGTCCCCTGGTATTGTACTGTGGCTGTTAGGGATTATGTGGTTCTTTAGCCACTAAGGACGGTGCAATTAAATGTAAGAGAATGATAAATCGCTCTGAAAAATTTGTCCCCCTCACTTCTGAGATGGTGGTTACGCCCATGCCTGTCTTTATTCCAATAAAACATAAATCATCATGGTAACATATCAATTTAAACTGGCTTATTAGAAAACTATACGGGAAAAATACAGGAAAGAAAAAATAAACCAGCAGTCAGTTGGTGACTCCATGCTTCGTGCGTAAGTTAGGCTACTGTGACACCACGGCACCGTTTCAAACTTGATCGATTACACTGGTCTGGAGAAGCCACAGATGGAAAAGCAGTAGCACTAGAGATGGCATCATGGCTCCAAAAAGGAAGTTCAGGAGTGGGCTGAATATTTGCTGTTAATCATGTGCATGTGTGTTTTAACCCAATTACAAGCTGTGCACGTGATTTGGTAGTTGCCCTGTGCATGTTTTGGGGCCACAAAAAAATCTTGCTTAGGGCCACCAAAGTCCGAGGGCCGGCCCTGGTTGTGGCTGATTGCTGTATGTGAACAGTGATGGCCGAATTCCATTTCAAATCACTTTGATGAAAGTTGGCTGTCAGACAACAACAACAACAAAGACATTATTTATCCATCCATCCATTATCTGTACACCATTTAATCCTCAATGGGGTCTCGGGGGCTGGAGTCTGTCCCAGATGACTTAGGGTGAAGGTAGGGGACACCTTGGACAAGTCACCAGTCTATCATAGGGCTGCACATAGAGACTAACAATCACACTCAGAACCACACCTATGGACAATTTAGAATCACCAATTAACCTCTGCATGTTTTTGGACTGTGGGAGGAAGCTGGAGACCCTGGAGAAAACCATATATGCACAGGGAGAACATGCAAACTCCATGCAGAAAGATCCCAGACCCATGCCAGGACGCAAACCAGGTTATCTTCTAGCTGCAAGGCGACGGTGCTAACCACCAAGCCCAGAATGTGAAAAAGAGAAACTCTTTTGTTTCTAAATGCAATTTAAGGTTTGGACACATAAACAAAGAGAAAAAAAATAAAAACATGCAATACACTTATAAGTAGTCTGACTAATCTGACTGACTTCTTGTTTTTGTGCTTTAGTATTTGTGCCGCTCCATATTTACCATATTGACATCATGTTTTTATCCAACTCTGCAATAAAGTGAATGAGCATGTTTCAGGAATGACATATGCAGAATATTCAACCATTTTTGCAAATGTGGAATCAAATATTTTTATTTATTTGGTGATTCGTAAACATAATTGAATAAAGGTCAGAGATTCTTGTGCTTGGTTCAGGATCCTGATGCACAGCAGCTGTTTTGTTTTCTGTGAGAGTAAAAACCTTTTTCTGCAATTAGCCAAAGCTGCAGAAATCAGGAACTGCAAAAGAAAATGACAAACAGCAGCACAGATAAACGGCAACTGTGTTCAAAAATGCAGTGAAGGATGAGCCCTAATGAGACTGAGTGAAATAAGCACGATCAAGGCTGGTTTGATGCAAACAACAAAGACCAGCGTCGAGTAAACGGAGTCTGTTATGGTGAAGGCACAGCTTCAATATTATATCAGTCCTCTGACAGCTTCTTTGCTCCTTTTTCTTTAAGGCATCGGAACGATATTTGTGACTTTTTTTCTCACTCCGATGAAGACAAACAACTCCAAAGCGAAACTGACTTACCTCAGGGCATCAAAACCAAAACCAGAGACTTAATCTTTCATCTTTTAAATGATGTATCAATTGGACTAAGATGTTGTCACTTCTCTGCTAAATACTTGCATAGAAAATGACTGATGGTATTAGAATTTATACGCTGGCAAAAATGTTGCCAAAAAAAATCCCCATGGGATCATGTGCTGCGAGTCGCAGCTGGTTCCATGTCACTTTCCACTGCTGCTGCCTCGTCGTGATGCCACTGCGATCTTCAGCATTTGCTGTTCAGACATCAGCTGTTGTGTGAGGCAGACAGGTGAGTTCGAGGATGTACCTGAGGGAAACCAGAAGAAAAAAGAGAAGCCATCCTTTTCAACACTTGTGTTCACTTTTGTTAGTTGACATAATGTAATATTGTGTTTCAACATTTTAAGAGAATTTTAAGGAGAGAGAATTATCATTCTTTTTCCTGGGTGTGTTTAATTATGGACCATTACAGAGATTGCATTAGAATTACACAATGTACCTGCAAATATGTAATAAATATTGATGTATTTTAGATTAGACTGCATTAATATATTTTTTTAGCTGCTGTTTAGGTGAATAACATACTTTCACAATGCTCTGTAAATGCCTCAAAGAACAGATGCAACACGGGGAAATATCTGAAAATAAATCCGAATTAATTTTAAGAATATTTGAACAATTCTTAAATGAGGGGTCTGGCTCGGCTAGAGGAAGTCAAAGGACGAATCATTACTGTAAAGGATGCAAAAACCTAAAGTGAAGAAAATAGGAATTCAAAAGGAAAACTCCACAGTAAACTATGTTATCTCTCCACTGACATAGAAACCGGTCGATGCTGAATGAATCGCGGATCACTGACTCTGTGTTCGCTCGACTGGGCTTTCCGTGTAGAGTAGGACTTAAGCCAGACAGATGCTTCCAGGTGGAAGCAGACCAGAGGGCAGCGTAGTATTTCTGGAGCACTGCCACCAAGAGCTCCACCGATAAACCGGCACTCCCGCTGCACGCCATCCCACCCACGAAGTCTACTCTCCAAGGCTCCCTGACCACCGGATCAATAATTAACTCAAAAATGCTGTAGCTGACGAGCAGCGTGTGGAGGCTGCAGATTTATGCATTGTGAGCAGTCTGATTGGGTCCCATGTGTCAGGAAAGATAAATTGATGCCAGAAAAGTAACTGTATTCCCTTTGAATAGTAATTGCTACACTTGGCTGCTTATCCACTAGCATCTCCACCGCTGGCACGTCTCCAGGGCTCTCTTTCAAGTGCACCAAGGGAATCTCTTTTTGATTTACCCTCTAGGATTTAAATATGACCCCGAGAACAGATAATTAAAGTTCTTTTCTGGTTTTAAAAGTTATATATTTAGAAGCTTTTTTCAGTTAAAGTAACTGCTTTTCATGCCTTACAGTCGCCTCTCTGCTGAAACGTCTTGTTCTAAAAACATTCTGAGAAAATTCTGGTATTAATTTTAGTTGGAAGTTTTTTTCAGAAATATGTTTAGACAGGAGCTGCACAATGGCTTGCTGATTAGCACTGTTGCCTTGCAGCTAGAAGATCCCTGGTTGACATCCTGGCCTAGGACTGGGATCTTTCTGCATGTATTTTGCATGTTCTCCCTGTGCATGCGTGGGGTTTCTCTGGGTTCTCCGACTTCCTCCCACAGTCCAATAACAGACTGAGCTCAACTGATAATTTTAAATTGTTTGCATAGGTGTGAATTGTTTGTCTATGGACTGGTGACCTGTTCATGGTGTCCCCTGCCTTCACGCTAAGTCAGCTCGGATAGACTCCAGCTCCCTGTGACCCTAATGAGGATTGAACGGTGCATAGACACTAGATGGATGTTTAGAATGTTCTTTTTAAAGGTAGGATAAAGTTCTCTGAAGACATTTAAGAATTCTTCTTCTTCATAAATGTGCCATTTAAAATGTACAGTTTAGGTAAATGTAATCATCACTAACAAATGATCAATACAATTGGCAGATGCGTGCTACTAAATTGTGCAGGTTTCTATTGAACACGTAAAAGGAATGTGTAAAGCATGTGATTTGATTGTCCCCCCCCCCCCAAATTCTTTCTTTCCGATAAAATGTATGCAGTTTCCAGTGCTACTCCTCCATCCATCCATCCATCCATCCATCCATCCATACTTCCACACTTCCATCCATACATATATCCATACATCCATCCATCCATCCATATAATAGCCTGTATCCATAGATGGAGTTTCACCAAACTTGCAGTAGGAGACAGAAGGAGCAGACCTTGGACAGACTGCCAGTCCACACAGAGAAACAACAACAATGTATGCTCTTACTCAAAGGATAGCCTGGTCATAGTTCGTTCTTAGTATTTTTAAGAACTTTATTACATTTTACATCTAAACAGTCCGCATACATTTATTACCACTTAAAGCTGATGTGGCTAACGTCTTAGCAAACAGAGTCGTGTTTCTTGTCACTGAACAAATTTAAGCCCAATGTTCTCGCTCTATGTTGATCTCCAGCTACATTCAATTGGAACACTTGTTTCTTTTGCTGCTAAATCTCCACTATATTCACCACATAGTCACACACATTGTGCTGAGCAGGTAGTGTACAGTGGGTTAATCAAAGCTGTGGCCAGAAACCTTAAAAGCTGCAGTAAAAGAATAGCAGCAGAATCAAGCAATTAGCTGTTGGGGGTTTGTTACTATGAGCACCTTTCACATTCTACACACTGACACTGCAAATGCAAAGCTATTGATAAGTACAGCTTTCAAAAGGAAAATATGTAATTAATCTGAGAGAATAAAGGAGAATTCAGTGGCTTGTGAGAGGCAGAACTGTAAAAGTCAGTCTCACAGTGGGGAGGATTAAGCTAGGTAATTACTGCAGCTGGCTAATTAACTGACTTTGTGAAATACTGGAATACAGCTTTGCCATTTGCTTAATTGTCTAAGAATAAAATGGTGTCACTCTTTGCATCCCCTTTTATCACCGAGCACTTGAAATTAGTTTACTATTTCAAACGCTGCTTTCTATTGTGCTCCCTGACGGGAGGCAAAATAATAATTTGCTATACAATGTCTGCGCATAATCAAAAGACAAAACACGTTAATTTTCTATTTGTCATCTCTGACTTCTAAATCATTCAGAGTAAAAAATAAGTACATTACATCCAGCTGAACTGCTAATGGAGTGTGACCGCAGAAACAACATCCTCTTTGTGACGCAAACCGCCGTGCGTGGATGTTGCTGTCAGGAGGAATTTATTTTCTGTCTCCTCCAGTTAGGCGATCTCTTGTCTTGTCTGGTTGCAGCTGTGACTGACAGCGGCGAGAGCAGAGTCCAGATCAAGCCTCTGTTTTGCACATCTCCCCTACTGTGTTTATGGCTGCCATGATGGACATTAATAACCTGTTATTAAAGCCCCCCTTCCCTCTCCTCATCTCTCCCCTCTTCCCGTGATTCATCCACTAAATAAGCACTTAGGGGAAATCGCTGTCCTGTGCTCAATTTTAAAACTAACATCGCGTCTGTGGTGCTGTTCGTTTTGACACTTTATTCCTACTCATGCACTTTGGCTCGTTTCTTTCTTCTCCTCGCTCTGCTGAGGTTTAGCCTGTGCTCCCCACCTCTATGCAGCCTCCTTCACCTTTGTCTCGAACACGAATAAACAGTTGCACTCAAATCCCACTTAAGATTCTGAGCCCGGGCTGCCACTTATTTTCCTGAAGAACTAGATCAAATAAGGCCAAGGGCTGCTCGCAGAGAGGGGTCAGCTTCAGTTTCAATGTACGGCTGTGAAAACACACACAGTATAACCTTACTGCTTTACTGCATATGTTAGAATTAGTTCTAGTGACGCATGTCCTGCAAGAAATAGCCAAGTATGAAGCTCCAAATGGTTTTTATTTGAAGGTTAAGTGCTTGTATTGTATGAAAGAAAAGAAAAATACTACGGCTTTCTATACAGCCTCTGGAGGTGTATCTTTAACTCAGTGGATACCTCTCTTGTTGCTAAAAAAGTGCTATAATTGTTCTGTATTCACGGTAATTAGATTGGGAAATGTGCTGTAAGCTTTCTTATTCCTAATGGTTACTTACCCACTAATTAATCAACCTCAGACACTAATTCACATTTGATGAGTTCATATAAGTCTAATGCAAAAGCAAATTAAACATGTTCATTCCTCACTTCAATTCCTCATAATGTAATTAGCCTCTTTTCATTAAGAATGGGGATATGTCATTAGCTTCAGACAGTATGGTGGGCATGAGTAAAATGTGTCTCTATAGTCTTACACTGTTGATGCTCTTTTTTTTTCTACTTTGGCAGAAAGTATTATGTACATAGTTGTTAATTTGTTGCTAAACAGGGAGCAGATACAATATAACTAATAGATTGCGTTAGGGAATCTAGCTGAATGCAAAATAAATTATGTTTATTGAGCTAAAAAGCTAAGTAAATGTCATTGTGTCTTTGACATGTATTTAGAAAGAACTAAATGAATTTACTTGGTGTAGGTGCAAACAAATTCAATGGAGAGATGTGATTAAATGAGAACTCAACAAGTTGGAAATATTTCATTTTGTACTTATCCGGACTCCTTATGACGCTGCTTTATACTCATACAGAGAGAGTACTGGAAGTGGGAGGAAGACTGGAAGAAAGTGACAGGAGTTACTGGTAAGTTCTAAATTCTGTCATACTATTTAAACTGGAATTCAAATTTGTCGGAGAACATTTGCGTCACGATCACTGACTTTTTCTCTAAAATGAAAGTCTGTGAGGGAAAACCCGACAAAATTGAGAACTCATATTGTTAATCTGCAAAATTTTAAGGTTTGTATTGCAACTATTTGCTTCAGTCCATAAAGCTACATGAGCTATTTTGAATATTATCCAGTCATAGGCAACATGTTTGTCTAAAACAGCATGGATGTGCATAAAGTCCATTATTTGTATTTAGAGCTGTTAGGAAGCAATGCAGATTCCATCCTGAACAATGGGCCACTTCTTTGGCCTTTCAGAGGATCTAAGGGGCCAAGTGGAATCTGACATCCAGTTTGCAAGTGTTTTGTTGACTTGGAGAAGACTTACAATCAAGTCACCCAATCAAGCTTTAACTGCAGATGTCCAACTTATTGTTACGTGCCTCTAGGTCTTTGTCCAACCAAACTGAGATGTGTATTAATATTCTCACCATTTCCAGTGGGTGCTCATGTACAGGATCTCATATTGCAACCAGATTGATGAGGCTGTCAAATCTGGAAACCTCAGAATCACATCTCTGTTCTTTGCAGAGGATGTGGTTCTGTTGGCTTTATCTAGCCATGACCTTCAACACTTCAGGTTCTCTCTCAGAACCTGGTGGACAGCTCCCTCTGAGTGGGTTGTGAGCTTTTGCTCCAAATCAAGGTTGAATTTGAGTTTCTTTGAATCATTTTCAACAGTGACAGGAAAGTAGAGCATGCAATGGACAAATTGATTGGTTAAGCATCAGTAGTAACTCAATGGCTGTACTGGACAATCATAGTGAAGAGGGTCCTGAAAGTTCTTGATACGATGTATATTCCAATGCTCACCTATGACCATGAGCTCCAGATAACAAGTTATCTGTGTAGGGCTCAACCTTAGAGACAGGGTGAGGACCTTAGACATCTGGAGGAAGCCCTGAGTAGAGTCACTGCTCCTTCAGATTGAAAGGTGCCTGAAAAGGTTGTTTGGTCATCTGACTAGGATGTCTTTTTCAGGCATGCCCAGCTTAGAGACACAACAGGACTGAAAGGCCTACATATCTCATCTGGCTGAGAATTCCTTGGGATCCCTCAGGACCAATTGGAAAACGTTGCTGAGGAGAGGGACATCTGGAATGCCTTGCTACATCTGCTGTCTCTTCAACCTGTCCCCGGAGAAGCTGAAGAAAATGGATAAATGGATTTGTCGAGGCAGCAAAAATATTTGTATTTGTATGCAAATAGAAGTGGAAACAGGCAGAACAATCCTGTTTCGATGAATGTGGAAGTGTTAGTATTCTTCTGTAAAGTATTAGAATTGAAATGATCACTTAAATGTGGTGCTGGTTTGTGGTTTTTGTAAGCCTAGGAGTAGACAGGTAAACATAATTGAAAAGAAGCTTAAATAGTGCTGTGTTTCTCCAGTATCTGCAGCTGTGGTACACTCAGGCTGAATGATGCTGGCAGCGAGCTGAGTGTAGGTAAACTAACCAGTAAGTACACTGACAGAGCTACCATAGGCTATTCTCCTGGAAAAATCAACTCCACTTGACACACTGTAAGTCCAACAGGAACAGAAAAGCCGGCAAAGTTGTGCTAAACTACCTCAACAGACCAGTTGAGGCAACAAAACGCGATCAATACAAAATAGTGGGGTTGCAATGGACCACACTGGCTTACATTATAATCAGGAAGCGCTGTTTCTTTTCGATCAGTACACTGTCTCCCCTCCCCTCTCCCATCACCATCCGGTCACATCAGCACAAGCACACATTCACAGGTATGAAAACAAATCATTTATAATATGTTTTTGTGAAATAAATTAAACTTGCTATTTGTGCTTTGCCGAGTATTGTATTGAGTTTTGGCTCCACCTGCTCTGTTTTAGATAAAAGGTTACAAGCCATTGGGGTCCTAAAATGATTTCTATACAGAGAGTTGTGAACAATTTGCCAAGGCTGAGTGAGAATTCAATTGTTTCCCCCCCAAAAAGCACAGACTTATTTTGATAAGGGGTTACATGCAGCAATAAACATCATTCCCAAACATTGCATTTCATTTGAATTTATGCCCGACAATTTTCTTTCGTCTTGTTGAGCTGCTTCATTGATACCCATCATTTTAAAAGTCAGTTGCAGCATGCAATAGCTGAATGTGATATTGTTGTACAGTGTAATTGGTTCTGTTGTATTCTGTGTGGTATTTTAATGGGGATAACTCATCACAAAAAGGGGAACATGACTGAAATGGACATTATTGCATCCTTTCCACAGTCAGCAGCACTAGTGGTTCAGATAAGTTTACCACTTTTTTTCTCAACCAGGTCATTACAGGCATACATCAGAACTGCTGGTTGATTTCCTCACCTTATTGCCCTCCTCCTCAATTGGCCTCATGGGAAATCTCTAGCTGCACCGTATTAAGTAAAACCTCATGCTTCAGGAGTGTAGTCCTATTCCTGCTGACTCATAAAAATGATATAGAGGCCGTGCTGACATCAGCTGAATATAATTCTATTCGAGTACCCATTTGTTGTTGGGTTTCACTGCAGCTTCATTCAGTTGTCTAAATGACCATTTATTTTAGTGCTCTGCTGGGAAAGAGGGCAGCACCTGAGCACTCAGGATGACACTCCGGAAACCGAGCCATCCGAGCTCGACTTACGCATCGAGCTGATGCATTTTCTCTCCTCCTCCTCTTCACTTGCTTTTGACTCCACTCCGTTGCTAATGCATGAGACGTTGCCTCGTTCTCTGGCTGCAAATGGAGCTCTTACAGTAGCTTTCAGAGTGGATTACGAAGGTCTTTCTCACTCAGTTTTTACTGTCATAGCTCTGGGATAAACATTACAGCATGTGTCGCATATAGAATTTTAGTCCAGCGATGTATGCCCAAATGCAGCATATGCAGAATTCATGGCTTAAGCAGCGTTTCAGTCCCTTGTGGTTTTCACATTTCTTGGCGACAGAAATCACATTGTCAGCTGTGAGCTCTTAACAAGAGTCTATGGGAAGAATGCTGTTTTTTCATCATGTCTTATACTCACTTGGATGCCTTGTCATTGATGACACCCACATATTTTCACAGGCTTAAAAGTATGCAATTGTCTGCTTCTTAAATCCTTTGACACAATACATTTTACAGCAGATTTACACTTTTGACTCCTACAGTATGTTTCCAAGTGTTTTGACATTCAACTTTTTCCTTGGCTTCTCTTTCGCACTGTCTACCAATCTCTTTTTTCCCCTCCATCCATCTCTCAGTAGCTCTCAGTTCCTCTCTCTCCATCTCATCCCCCTGGTGTCTCTGAGTCATGAGCATTAACAGGTGGCCCCTGACAGGAAGTGGGCCGGCTCGTGCTTCAAGAAACCCTTCATTCTTCTGAATCTCCCAGTGCAAAATACTCCCTACCACGATATGGCATGTCTGTGGGCCTAATGGTTGTTGTTGCTTTTCTCAAAGCAATAAAGCCAGCAAATGTGCAGCTGTTCACCTTCAACTTCACCCATTCTTCACCCTCTCACAGTTACTCTCTTGGCCCCTTTCCCTCCACTAATGAATGAAAAGAGAAGATAAACATGGCTGTCCATTTTTGTGCCTTTTTTGATGGTAGGTTAAGTTTTCAGGGCACATTTTTCTTCTACAAATGATCACCTATCGGTCAAACGTTTCCACTTGGGGATTTTTCGCCTCAAACTTCCTGTTGCATTGGTTTCTGGATATGACACTCTTTTCAACATTGTCACTGTTTGCGTTGACAAACTAATCTGGCAGTATGGCTCCAGGGATGGCAATAAATTACAGACAGATGACCATTTAGACTCAGACTGTGTTCAGAGTTGCTCTATAGAGTGTATAAATGTACCCACTGTGTAGTGCCACAGAAAAGTATGGCATGGCATGTACATTACTTTCTCTTAACAATTCTACAAAGCACTGTGCTGGATTTAGTAGATCTCAAAAAACTTGTGTGACTCAACAGCCCATGGTGATGACACATAATGACTGTGATTATTATGTGCCCGAAATCTCAGTTTACTAGTCAATAGTGTCCTCACAGTGTCTATTGTTCAGTGAGTAGTGAATGAGTTCATTTCAGACACAGTTTCAAAAACTACTGGATAGATTGCCATGTCATTTCATGCAGACATTTATAGTCTTTAAAGGATGAATCCTACTGACTTTGGTGACCGCCTGACTTTCCATTTTGCACCACCTGTCTGTGATTTGTGGTGAAGAATCTCTACAAGTAATGGATGGATTTTCATTAAATTTGGTACAAATGTCCCCCTGAGCATTTTGGTTTGGACCTTTAAACAAAACAGTAATCCCATCATCCTAAGCAGTGCTCTGCATGTGGTGCTTTTTAACCACTGTTAGCATGCCAACATACCAAAGATAGCTAATGTGCAAACAACAACATACTAGTCACCTTAACATGTTGACATTAAGATTTAGCTCAAAACAACTCAGTGCCTGTAACCAGCCCTGCAATTTGCTAGTATAGCTGGAGACGAATGATACATGAGTGTTCTTGGATGCGAGGGATGTACCCCAACATTGGACTCTTGATGGGCACTCAACTACACACTGTGATGACAGATAATTGGCATGTTCTTTCCTTTCCTGGAACAAGAAACTAATACAACTAAGACCCTTCTATAATTGTGCAAAGACTGGCAACACTTGATTACACACAGGCTTGACTCATGGACAGTCTTCTCAGTGTTAAGACTGCGGTCGTGTACAATGTTTTCCTGTGCTGTGTGCTGCTACTCGTTACTGTCAGGCGATTCCTTCACGCATGCTAAAAGCCAAACCTATTGTCAAAGCACTTCTACAGTTCTTTTCAACATTTGGTTTACCGGTAGAAACTCAAACTGATCAAGGCACAAACTTCATGTCAAAACTGTTTGCTCAGGTGGTCAAAGCGCTAAAAATTAAGCATCAAACAGCAAGTCCTTACCATCCAGAGTCTCAGGATGCATTTTAAAGCAGACCATGATGACAGCTCATTTGGAAAATTGGCCTTATGTTGACACATGGGGCTTCGCAGTGGCTCGGTGGCTAGCGCTTTCACTTTGCAGCTAGAAGATCTTTCTGCACAGAGTTTGAATTTTCCCTGTACATGTGGGAGTTTTCTGTGGGTACTTCAACTTCCACAGTTTAAAAACGATTTCAAGGTTAATTGGTAAATGGTAAATGGTTGTATTTATATAGCGCTTTTATCCAGAGCGCTTTACATGATACGTCACATTCACACATTCACACACACATTCACACACTGATGGCGGAAGCTGCCATGCAAGGCGCTAACCACGACTCACCAGGAGCAATTAGGGGTTCGGTGTCTTGCTCAGGGACACCTCGACACGAGCTCAACGGGCCGAGGATTGAAACCGGCAACCTTCCAGTCAAAAGACAGCCACTGGTAACTCTAAATTGTCCATAGATGTGAATGTCAGTGTGACTGATTCTATATGTAGCCCTGTGATGGACTGGTGATCTGTCCTCTGCCTTTGTCCTAAGTCAGCTGAGATAGGCTACAGCCCCCCGCAACCGTAATAAGGATTAGGTGGTATATAGATAATATGTGGATGGATATTGATACGCAACGCAATGCTACCTAGAATGTTGGTTTTGAGTTCTTTTGTTCAGACATAGAATAATTAGGGAGATGTTGATTACTTTGCTTGCTTCACAGTTTCGGTGAGCACTCTCGCATTCCTCAGAAGCGTCTCACTGACAGCCTGTGACGTGTCAGCCAGCAGATTTTGACAGCCGGAATTTGTAATCAACTTCTACCTAATTATTCTATGTCTGAACAAAAGAAGTCAAAACCAGTGTACTAATAAGAAGACATAATGAACGTTTTTGAGACGCTACCTAGAATGCACTGTACGGTTGGTGACATACCAATGAATGGGGAACATCAAAGTCAGGATGGATCCTGTAGACATGTACGATGTTTGTCTATGCTCCTCTCTTTGCACCAACTAAATTTTAGTTAGCTTGTTATATGATCATGAGATTCAAATCTACAGTGCTCGTCACACTGGGTATTAGTCAACTGGTTAGATCAGATGAATTTAATAGTGACTACATGCACTTATTTAAACAAGCTCAAGGCTATTAGGACAAAAAACATCTATTGCCCTCTTCAAGGTTTGTTGTGCTCTAATTGCTGTTCATTCAGACGTTACGATTAAAACTCGTGTATCTCAGACTGGTGGTCCCTCTCTGCAGTGCATGTGATGTGAAGAGAAGGCCATTCTCTGTGCTTGAAATTCAGGCACAGTTTAACTTCTTTTTTTTTAATTCCCTAAAGGCAATTTTATGTGCTACTTACAACAAGGGCATTTGTTTACAGATACACATAGTTATTGTTATCCCCAGCTGGGAGCAGCACATTTTCAAGGATATTAAAACTGTGGATACTTTCATAAGCAGACCCAGAGGAACACACTGCCTCATTGCTGTGCCGTAATGAAGGAAAAGGCTAAATTAATGGTAATACCTCTCGGTCTGTTTTTCTTTCCCGTGGCCACCTTTGACCTACTGTACATGGAATATATTTTTGATCTGCACAGCCAATATTTCAAATAAAATTAGAATATGTCATGGTTAAACCCACCAAAATTAATCATCTGATAAGTTCATCTTTTTTAATAATTGATTTGCAGAGAATAAGCCTACAAATCTGCAGGCGACTTTTAGCATAAAGCCTTTAACAGAGAGAGCTCTGTCCTTATGAGGAATATTACAAATAAGCAGAAACTACAGCCGTGAACCTGAGAGCAGGTCCTCTGTACTTACAACCACATCTGCAAAACACACCCCACAACAAATAGGATACAGTACAATGCTGTTTTTCTATATTCAGAATACGGGGCTAATCATTAGTGCAGAAATGCTGCACCTGTTTTCCCCTATGAGTTCATCACACTGCAGATGTTTACACTAAAAAGTCAGGCAGACATAAGGAGCAAACACTATTTAAAATATAGAAAAACGTTATTGGTTGGTAAGATCTTACAGCAACGTGAGTAAAAGCTTTCTAATTGATCATTGTTTTAACAAACCTGTCTTCTTCTGCCCGTATTGGAAAACCTCGCCTGCTTCCCTGCTCTGCTTGGCCTTTGTACTCCGCAGAGAAAGGAGCTTCACCTGAAAACCTTCGGGCTGCTTTTAAACTCTGCCTTCTCAGTCTATGTGGTTTCTAGATTTGTTTTAACCTCACATGGGCAATGTCCGCACACAGTATGTGTACTTGTTTTGGAAAACTGCTTCCAGGGTGAACATTTTTAGAAAACCTGTTTGCAGTATAGATGGGGAAGACGGAATTTGCAATGGCAAATGTGGCCAAAATAATGCTGGAACTGTGCTAACCATGCTTTTTACATGTTTACCCATTAATGTATAGTTGCTCTTCCACTATAGTAAGGAAAAGAGGTATTGGAATCAGTCTACATATATTTCTCCCATCCTCAATGACCCATCATTGGTAGTCTAGCAGAACCTGAAATCCTTTTGTCAATTGACCTACAGTTGTGTTTCATGTGAACATAAAATATATCTTGTTTGAGAGGAAAAGCAGAACATAAAATATGATGCACGGCTCACAACATTTGGAATGATGCCCATGTATGTTTGGATTGTTTTGCTAACTTCAGTGCCTTGCTTTTGCAAATGGTTTCTTTGAACAATTCATTTAATTCCTTGACCTCCCTTCCAGATTCTGTGTGTCCTCCCTCCTCACTTGTCCACATTAAGGTGGTATTATCCTAATTTACAGCACCAAATGCATTTCAAAAGAAACAGGAGATTTCATGGGCTATTTTTTATTGACATTAGACAATTTTGGCTTAAACATATGCTATTTTTGTAATGGCAATCCATAAGACATTCTTTTTCAAATTTTGTACTTTGTTCTTTGTATGATATTCTGCTTGTAGGAAATGAAGCATAATCAGGTCTGCTCAGCCAACGTCAAGCAATTTAAAGTGGTGTTTTGGTTAAAAATCAGTAAATTCAACACTGACTTAAAGCAGGACACATAACATCTATCCATCCATCTATCATCTATACCCTGCTTAAACCTCATTAGCGTCGCAGGGGGGTGGAGTCTATCCCAGCTGAGTTAGAGTGAAGGCAGGGGACACCTGGGACAGGTCACCAGTCAATAACAGGACTACATATAGAGACAAACAACCACACTCACATTCATACCTATGAACAATTTAGAACTACTAAAGACTCAAGCCTCTCAACAACCCCAATGAGGATTAAGAGGTGCATAGATAATGGATGGATGGATGTCTTTGGTCTGTGGGAGGAAGCCAGAGGACCAAATGCATGCACAGGGAGAACATGCAAACTCCATGCAGAAAGACCCCAGGCCCAGGCCAGGATGCGAAATAAGGATTTTCTAGCTGCGAGGCGATGTGCTAACGACTGGGCCACAGTGCAACACCTAGCATGATACTGGATATTTAATCAAAACCACAATATTTTAATAACTAATTTAAGTATTTTGTTGTTTAAGATCAATCATATGCATGACACTGTTGCTTCCAGGTCCTGCAGTATTTACTTCATCATTTACCACAGCCTCTATCTTTGGGTAGATTCAAGGCAGCAATAACCTTTCCCACTTCTACAGTTTGCAGGAGGCAGATAAGCCAGAGTGGCACGGCAAAATAACTTCAGGGATGATTGCCAACCACTGCTGTTAAAATCTAGATAGCTCTCCTGGAACCTAAAAGACTTAAGTGAAACTTGTAGAGTTAAACTTAGACAAAACATTTCATTATTGTAGCAAGTTTAAAATCGCAAGTGAAATAAATTACGTAAGGGCTGCATAGTGGATTGGTGGCTAACACCATCGCCTTGCAGCTACAAGATCCCTGGTTCACGTCCTGGCCTTTGCAGGATCTTTCTGCATGGAGTTTGCATGTTCTCACTGTGCATGTGTGGGTTTTCTCCAGGTACTCCGGCTTCCTGCCACAGTCTTAAAACATGCTGAGCTAAATTAGTGATTCTAAATTGTCAGTAGGTGTGATTGTTCATCTGTATGTGTAGCCCTGTGATAGATTGGTGATCTGTCCAGGATGTCCCTTGACTTCATCCTAAGTCTGCTGGGATGGACTCCTAATAAGAATTAAGCGGTGTATAGTAGCTTGAAGTCAATGTCTAATTTGTGTTTTACTTCTAGTTAGTATTAATTGTAAGAGTGCATCTTATCATTGATGATGGGGATCATCTTATGTATTGCAGAATCATTAAATTACAGAAGACCTTAAATACCTCACAACACCTCTAATGTCACTAAACAGTTTGACACCAAGTTACCTTTTGTTTGTGGAACCAGGTGCAGACAGCCAAAATGCCAGCTGTTCCTACTCCCTCTCTGCAGCCCACATGAAAGTGATGGCTGAAAAGGTCATAAAAACACGGTGTACTTTTCACCAGGTTTCCTTTGCATCAGTAAGTCTGAGCGGTGCGGTCAATAAATCGGAATGACAGCCGGATCATTTGTTGCCGTCTGCGGATTCCTACCTCTCTGTTGTTTTATCCCCCCCCGAGTGCCTCTGTCATGTCCGTCTTCATCCGGATGCTCTACGCAAATATTGATTCCAGCCTTCATTAGCTCAGCTGGCAGACAAGAACACTGATGTTACCCAGAAAGCTTCTGACAGACAGTGACGAACAGTATGTGGTCGAGCCCAGCGCCTGCTGAAGCGAGCACCACATTTTTGTAATCTGATATTATGACATTATAAAAATAACGCTTTAGAAACAGGAAGGTCATTTAGATTGTGATTCTTAATAAGATGAGGGCATCAGTCAAGTGATACAGGGACGCCATAGTCCTCTCTGCATTATCGGTGTATTATTTTTAACCCTCTTCCTCACACAGGCTTTAACAGGTTTGTTATTTTTTATTTCCTCCCTTGATTTCTTTCCCTCGTGGCCCACCTCTCTTGTGTCAAGGTAGAAGCAGCGTGTTTACCCTCACAAAGGACGCCAGCAGGAAGGCTTCCTCATCTTTCAGCCTTTCCTTTTGGGCATGCTGACATATCGATCGGAGAGCGTTCAAACCTAGGCAAAAGCAGAGACGTCTGTGTCCGTTCAACTCGCCATGTACCCTGGTTGCCATGGCAACCATAGGCCATGCATGCTCCTGTCTCCAAGCAGCCTGCAGGTTTCCATCGGTGCCAGAGGTGCGGTGATGTGTTGTGGTTTGTTCACATCCATCCTTCTCTCTGACGCGTTTTCTCCCCACCAAAAAAAACAAAAAAAAAAAACAAGCAGAGCGTGGGGAGAAACTGCAGCCACAATTTGTCTCCTTTGATTGTTAGCTGCCACACTCACCATGTTAGTGAACAAACTCGCGGTGGTGGGGGAGATTTTGTACAAGGTGACACTGCTGACTGTACATCATTTCAGCATTTGGGCCGTGCGTCTTTTCCACCTCACTGCAATTTTGCCCATGTTCACAGCATTTTTCTCTTTTTCTGCTGGTCAAGCACAAAACGGTTTGACAATATTAGTTTCCTCGAGGAGCGGCTCGAAGAATGAAGTGCTCGCTGTTTTTTTTTTTTTTTAACATCTCTTCTGTCAGTAAAGGCTGAATTCACATTTTGACTTCATTCGTCATAAATGCGTGCTCAGATAAATGAGGACCGCAATTCGAGCGCCTCCATTATTCCACTGCTACCCTACACAAAACAACATTGGGGTAATGTAACGTGACTGAACAAGTTTGGCTTGTCTTGTTGGTGGGTGTAATTAACTCATCTCACCTGGAGGTGCAGGTCCTGTGAAATTAATCAAGAAGAATGGTGGAGCCATGATGCTTTTGTTGCCAGGGGAAAAGCAAAGCTGCACGAGCTTGAAGCTGAAAGCAACAAAACACAACAGTTTATTGGCTTCTTCTCCATTTCTGACCATCATCTGGCTGGAAACATAGCTTAAGGAAATTCCTGCTGAATCTTTCAGAAACTCATCAAGCTGGACGACATTTTTACCTGACTACGAAAGCCTTGCCCCAAAGGTTTGCTTCACACTCTCCTCATAACAGATTTTCAGCACACAGAGTGCAATATAAAAAGAATGGGTTGGAGCATAGTCTGGGTCATCTTTGTCCGACTACAAAAACACACAAAGGCGCTTTTAAGAAAGGGCAACAGTTTTATGTGAGCACAATAAAACGTCTGTCATCTTTTGGAAATGGAAATGCTGTAAATATTCACAAAAAGGGCGGCGACTGCTACAATAGAAGCGCATAAAAAAATAAAACCTATTTCATCATTTCTTTGTAATTTAAACTGGCAGCACAGGTGGCACTTATAGGTGAAAATGGTTTTGCTTCAATGCAATGTTTTCACTAAAGAAATCTAAACTGAATTCTGTCGATATGTATTATCTGTAAAGGTCGCTTGTTTCTTATAAGGCAGCATAGTAGAGACAGTGGATGAATACTGCATGAAACTCTGGCCACGACTTCAAAAGACGACCGGCAAGTACATCAAGGAATAATGTTGATGATGGGCTTCCTTTTGGATTATTATTTATGAGACTGTTTTTGTTTCTTAGTATTTTTTGTTCCAGGCATGCAAGCAGAGTCAGTCTGTGCTCTACCGACTGTTATCAAGAGGATAAGAGGGAGTCAAGGAGGAGGTTGGAGATGTGATGGGTCCAGATTTTTTTTTGTATTCACTTTGAAGTCGTTATTTATCACGCCCTGCGAATGAGAAATTCAGACTTGCTCCACATCCATGAACAGATTTTTACAACCTGCATCCTCAGGATTGGATGTTAGTACCTTTTCAGCCTGAGGTGTGAACATTACACTACATTTACTTTCTTTTTTTTTTTTCACGCACTGTATTGTCACATGTACACTGTTACAGGGTGTCCCTAAAGTCTGGACACATGGGAGATCTCATTAACTACAGTTTGTTTGCCTCCATAGATTAAATATGGCTTTGTCCAAAGCACAAAGAGTTGAACTGGTACTTGTCAGTGGATGTGAAGGATGAACATTTAAAAAAAAAAAGCAGATAAATGTAACGCACGTCATCCAAGGCAGATTCCACTTAGCTTTTCCTTGGTATCGAAGGCAGTTAAAAAGTTGAAAGAAACGGGCACTATCACGGACAAACCCCATTCTGGATGACCAAATGTATCAGCTGAAACTAAAGAAATGGTTATGGCAAACATTCTTGCTAGCCCCCCAAAAATATCACTTCCCTAACCCTACCTTTGGATATGTCCATCCTTCCTGTTCACTGAAAAGTACCATTTCAAGTCTTTCTTCTTCCTACAAAGCCTTATTTAATCTGTGGAGGCAAATATATATATATATATATATATATATATATATATATATATATATATATATATATATATATATATATAATGAGATTTCCTCTGTGTCCAGACTTTAGGGACACCCTGTACATCAATCAGCCACAGAATTAAAACTGCCGGACTAAAATTGTGTCGATCCCCTTTGTGCTGCCACAACAGCTCGAGTCATTGACACAGGATCTCTGCTGGTGTTCTGGGAGTTTGGAGTCTAAATGAAACTCTTTGCTGTGTTGCCTGAGCCATTCCCGAACAGATTTTGTGGTGAGGGTTGCACTGGGGAGTGCCATTTGCCATGAGGAGCTGGGCTTGGCTTGTAGCTTTGTTACGGTGGGTGGTATGTGTCAAAGTAACATGCATGCCAAGGTCCAAGTCAAGGTTTCCCTGGATAACACTGAATTGTAATAAGATGATAAATATCATTCACTTTATCTATTAGTGCCCAGTCACTGCTTGTAACTGGCTTTACTTTCTAACTCCCACTATGACAAGTGTGAAAATATTACTGCAAGATCACACTTCAAGAAGATGTATTTTTTCCCAAATAAAACCTAATGTCTGGTGTGATAATCCCTCCTTTTGCCTCAAATAGTCGCTGCAAAATACAGAAAGCACTGTAATGACACCATACTAGCTGCAAATGGCTCTTCCAATAATTCTTTTTCAAATTATTATGTGTATTTTGCTCCAAAGTAAGTGAAGTGTCATGTCAGTCTTACTATCCTGTCTGCTTTTACAGGCGTCTATTTAAAGATGTGACAGTTTAAATTACACAATGGAGGATAAAACTGTGAAAATACTACAGAAATTGCTGTGCATTTTGAGATATGAATACTGCCACAGACAGAAAATAGTGGTGAAAAGTTTGTATTTCAAGCCTAACCCCATCTTGTGTTGCTATTGTTAACAGTATCCGATGTCTGGTTTTTCCATTACCTCTTTCTGAACACCCATTTATTGCTTACATAAGTGCCTACAGAAAAGTTCCTGGTAACTAAACTGTGAGAAAATGACTGCGTATCTTTTTCCTTTATTAAATAAAAATGGCTGTTTGTTGGCCGCTTGCTTTTCTTATAGATGCACTGTTTGTGTATTCATATGCAACACCTTTTCTGCTTGTCAGATAATGGCATCCACAGTAGTCCACTGAGATAAAATGTGATGCCTACTGCAGGTACTTACCGGATTTCCAAAAACTGCTAGAGAATAAATGTCAATATAGACGTATTGCATGACTAAAGTGCAATCCATTAATACCCCTAACTAAACTAAATAAATTACAAATGACAGCTTCGAGACAGAGATTGACCATAATGTCAATATATCAATGTTGCGCCTCCTCATGCAAATCACAGTGGTTGAAGATTTAGAAATAAACTCAGGGAGAAGTGAATGGAGCCGCTCCGTTAGACTCTGCATGCATATAGCATTGGAATAAGTGTTCTCAGTCAAGGGGGTGGACCATCTGCCATGTTATGTGGACTCCAGCTGCTAGGGACCCAAGATTCCCCTGTACTTACTCTCTCAACGGGTGAAGTTGAGCTCGCACCATGAGCCGTACTGAAAGACAACATAAAGACAGCGCAAAGTAAACATCGCTCTAGCTAGTCAATCAGCCTTTTCTCCCCCGTCCAATCAATTGAGTGCTTGCCTTCAGAGCGGCCTGAAAATAGATTGAGGTTCGCTTTGTGTGGCAACAGATGAGAGTGCACTTAACTACAGGGAGAAAATGGGCAGCATTTCCATCCTCGTCTCCGCAAATGTACATCAAGAGGGGTACATTCAGTTTTGGTAACATTTGACCAGCCTAGTATGCTTTTAGAGTCCATGCTTCTGGCCTTCCTCTTATTCTCTTGACATTCCGCCGCTGCACTTAGAAAATCACAGCCTAAATGTTTCCACATATCTGAATACCAGGTGGCAATCAGAAAGGCTCACGCTGAGGAAGCACTCTCACATTTGATATTGCACCCCAGCCTGCAACACATTAATGGTTCCTCTAACATCTAACTTGAAAACAAGACAACATATCAGTCCATGCTCTCTGAAAGACGACAGCAGAAGTTTAGCTTGGATGGTCACTGGTGGGAGATACGAGGGGGTTGTCGACAATCATTGTTTCAAATATTTATCCTCCCATTTATGAAAATTTTTTATTTATCATGTTAATTTGAACGCTAGAAAATGTGTAAAATAGCACCATAGATAAGCAGTTTCATCTTCAACCTGCAGCAACCTTCAGATTTCCAACAAACATAAGGAACTAATCTTGTCAGCTTGTAGGGTGGAGCTTTTTGTATCATTATTATTCTTCAGAATCGGTTTCACAGAGTAGTATGACAGTGTTTGATTGGCGTTGTAGGTGAGCTGGTGTGTGCCGGCTGCAGCAGGTGGTTATTTTAGGACAAGAAGGGATTATTTTCATGGAAAAGCTTTAAAATGTGGAACTTTGATACACACAGATCACTTTTTAGGGGTCAAAGTAACAGCTGGAGAGGGACCTTAAGTAGTTTCATTTGCCTATTTTGTAGCGGATCATACATGGCCTTTGTAAACTGAGTTCCAATTCAGGCATATTTGCACATATATCAACTCAGAACTTTAAAAACATATGGATGGAGGGATCTTTTTTATGCTGCAGATGTGGTTTCAGAAGGGTGTTTTGGCCAATTATAACTGACATAAATTAAAGCTGACCCCAGCCTCCACCTTCAATCCTTCTGAGCTTTATGTATTTGGTGCTATTTGAGGGAGAGTGTTGCTGTAAGCTACTGCTCCAGGATTCTCTTACACAGATTGGAGTATAAAATCTCAGTAGTGGTTTTGTTGGGCCCTGACTTAAAATAAAAAAGAACAATTTTCCATGAATTCTGAGCAGTATTACTGTCATGGTACAAAGTAACAGCTTGGTATTCTGTAGGTTCACTGATGGCCGTCTTGAAGATTAGCTATGTCAGTAAACCTTAATGCCAAACAGGTAAAACCCAACACCATGAAATAGGATTGCGGCAGATAAAAACTGTACAGCCAACAGTCACTTCCTCAACTAGAAGTACATGTTTTTTTTTTGTTTTTTTTCTTCAAATTTAATGCATTACTGTGAGCAAAATTTGCAAACAAATGACTTTGGCTTCGTGATTAAAACTCAGTCATTGTCTCTGAAATTCATTTTTCGGTTTATGTGTTTGTAATTGTCCAGAACCACTTTGCAGAAATCTCACTGACTTTATCTGCAATCTACTTCTCAGAGAGAGAATGTGGGAGAGCGGTGAAATGAAAGTATACAGGGTTTTAACTCCTCACTCTGACTCACTTTCTTCATTCTTAACATTGGGTACTTTTTTCACCTACTGTTGGTGCATTGAATGCAACACCTTCAAGGACAGACTGAAAGTGTATGCTATTAGTCCCACCTGAATTATTGTTGCACTTTAAGTATTGCTATGATGGCCGGCGAGTGTGGCTGTTTGAAATAAAAGTAAGCATGTTTGCCTTTACCATGTTTAAGTAAGACTAGTTTGGGTCAAACGTAGCTCAGTTTTTACGGTGCTTTAACCACTGGTCAACCTCACAGTTCTTTTTATCATCACATCACCTCAAGTCTACCTTTTTGATGCTTAGTTGCTAAAGATGTCATGCTATTCAAACTACAAATCTGAGACCAGGATCAATGCCAGAAAGGGCAACATTATCTAAAAACAGCAGAAAGCATTCTGTCATTTGTTCACCCGACTCCAGTTTTATACCCACTTGTGGTGAGGACAGAAGACGTTTGAGTAAATGGTCCACACTTATACAACACCTTTAAACTCTAGCTGGGTTTTACAAAAGTGCTTTACAATGCAATAAACTTTGTCCATTAACAACATATGGGAAAAATCATAAAATCATCCCACTGCAATACATACATGAGGTCTGAAAGGGAATTGAAAGACACTATATTTGATTCATTACAGTTCTAAAATGCCCGAGTGTGATATGAACATTTGCATTGCAAACCCCCATACAATTGTTTTTTGTCTAATAAACAAAAACAAATTAGAATCAGTCCTGCTTGCCATCTGTGCTGTTATTGCTGTGAAATACAGGCCGTCATTTTCGGGTGCTAACAACATCCAGGAGAACGTTTTAGGATAAGATAAGACCCAATTTTGCACAGTTGATTCATATTATGTCCATTGCACTAAGTCATACTCCCCTACGTGCAATTAGAAAAGTCGCCTTCATGACAAATGTAGACACTTTACACAATGCTGCGAATCAATAAGAAGGGAAATGGATAGAAAAGGGAATTTCACTGGGCACACCCTTCTGTCTTCTTTCCCTCTGGTTTGTAATTGGGAGACTCGGCTAATTAAAATAGAGTTCCCAGGCAGTCGAGACGGCCGCTGCTGCTGTGGTTCTCCTCCTCAGATGTTCAATGAAGAGGAAGGGGTATTAGAGCCATAAGGAATGACACAAAGCTGGCTATTCGCACATAATTGCTCACCCAGGGAGGATGCAGTGAGGCTGGTGGCCTGACGAACGCCTGAGGTGTCAGTTCCTGTCAAGATGATGAAGCTCTCTGGTGCCCCTCGGCCCTGCTCTGAGACCCCAACGGTGCCCAAATGGGACGCCAATTTCAACTTTATAAATTCAAAATTGATGAAATATGAGGTGGCTGTAACTTCCAACTAAGCCTTAGTTAGGTTTCTGGTCCAAAGGGCCTTAACTGGGACTGGCCTCGACAAAACTGCGGGTTTAATTTATGGAGTCAATAAAACTGGGTGTCTCTGGAAAGGGTGGCTTTCTTTGAAACAATGATCCAATGTTTAGAAGCTTTATTTTTAAAGCGTCATACTTCAGCACACTCAGTCTATGAAGGGTCACATAAATCACATGAGCCATGTACACTACTGTTCAAAAGTTTCGGGTCAACCAGGCAATTTCATGTTTCCCCATGAAAACTCACATTTTTTTCATGTGCTAACATAATCACACAAGGGTTTTCTAATCATCAGCCACTCATTCAGCACAGCTAGCTAACACAGTGTAGCATTAGAACACAGGAGTAATGGTTGCTGGAAATGGACCTCTATGTAGATTTTCCATTAAAAAATCAGTCATTTCCAGCTACAATAGTCATTTACCACATTAACAATGTCTAGACTGGATTTCTGATTCGATGCTATCTTCGTTGATTTAAAAAATGCCTTTCTTTCAAAAATAAGCACATTTCTAAGTGACCCTAAACTTTTGAACGGTAGTATAGATCTATTTATTTTGTTATATTTGCTGACACAAGACATGTCACAATAAAATACATTTAAATGCTAAAAGATTGATTGAATGCATGTTGGCAGGGGATAGCTAGAACTCCAAAGAGCAAAATCATTCAACTAAACCAAAAACATTTGATTTAATAGACCAGATCGATGGTACATCACGATCCAACCTAAAACCTGCACCAACTGCAGGGGTGACCAGGAGGCTGAATGAAGCTATGACAAGACAGCATTAAAAGAAGAAAATCTTGTATTATCAAGTGGCACCTGATAGGGCTTGATGATGTCCAGGCCTCATTCAGATAAAATAATCCTGTGACTCTGAAGCAAGATCAGGCAGCACAATATCATGCATATATTTTTTTTATGTAAATGTATTTTACTGTTCTTCTGAAATCAAAATGAGACCCTGACCAAAAAACTCTGTAAATGGTTTTGCCTCTTCTCACCTAGTTTCAGATCTTCAGTGTTTTCCATCACTCCTCTGGGTGCATGGCCATTGACCATCCTTACCCTGGAAATCGCTGTCTGTGGCCCTTTCTCTCTGGTCACCTTCACATGGGTCATAAAAGACCATATGTGATTGGTCGGGGCCCAAGTCATAGCCTGGCAATCTCAAAAAGGCACAAATGCTGAATCAGAACTTAAATAAAGTGATGATTTGTCTGAATTTGAAGGGCAACGTTCATTACGCAGCATGGAAGGGACTTCAGACATGACGAGCTGTGGTAGCTCTCAGTGAACAACTTGCTGATTATTTGAAATCATGGAAGGAAATAAACTAATAACAGCAAGCCCTTAGCTCTGTAATTCTTCTTCTTTGATCCATTTATTCTAAACCGTACACCTAACAGGGGTGCAGGGATTTCTCATCCTTTTCTCTAAATGCTCCTCATCTGTCTATTTTCACGCACAGTTCTTGACCGAACGATTGCCCATTCCTCCTGGGTGCAATGGAGAGCTTGGATCAAGTCCAAAGAGCACTATTTCATCGATGCTTGAGGGATATTATTCAGTATTCCATATTAAAGTAGATGGATGCACAGAAGTGCAGGAACGAAACTGCTCTGAAATGTAATAATAAACAAAATTGCACTTCCAGCCAACTGCCTCCCTTGACAACTTCCGATATTGCCTATGCCTGCCTGGACTGCTCTTCAGTGATTAGGTCTACTGTGTTGTAATGGTTTTTACTTAACTTCCTTTTCTGCTGGTAGTGTTTGCCACAATCTCTTTAAGTCATCAGGGGACTGATTACAGTTCCAGTACATGCTCCTTATTCAGAGTTCTGTGACATACATGTCATCAGAAGTACCCGCTTTCCCACGGGGTGCATTAAAATTAGAAAACAGACAGGGAAGATGACTAGCTGAGCCAGAATAACCTCTGACGACATGGATTCACATCTGCTTTTAGAGGAAAGCGGCCACATTTCCTCTGGAGGGGGAAAGAGAGCGGATTAGAGTTTGAGTGAGTTGGAGCTGTAAGATAAATCAAATCTGACCGGGGAGTCACTTGAATAAGGTGACAAATGACCCTCTGTGACAGACAGGGGGTAGTATTTTAATCTCCTTTCGTTAATTACCCAAGACCCGAGCACAACCCCTGGAAATCTGTTATATGTCACCGCACCGGACTCGCCTGGTGACAAAAGATTTAAAGAGTGAAATGCCAGGAGAAAACATTTCGAACCAGGGCATAATGAACAGATGTAATGGCGTAATTGTGCACCAGGGTCCCGAAGCACAGAGTAGTCTCAGGTCATTTAATAGACGAGCGTTGGCCTGTGCAACGCCTCGCCTGTGTCCATGTGAGGAGTTGCAGTGGCTCAGTGTCCTGACATGATTAAAGAAAAAGACTCACAGAGAAACATCTGTTTGGCCCGGAGACATGTTGTCACCCAGATGAGTCGAAGGAAGAATTCTCAGAAGATTACCATCTGGGCTTTTAATTTAGAGAATCTCCTCCTCCTCGCTCCTTCTCTCGCTTCAAACTGTCTTTGCATCTGCTCTCTCTTCCATTGCCTCATTCTCCTCTAATATGAGTCTGTTTTAAAAATATTTTCCTCCCGTTAACTTATTCTTCTTTTGTTAAAGCCGCACTGAAATACACGGTGTTTAACACAATTTTGAATGTTACGATGAAAACAAAAATGATGATGATGATGATGACAGCAACACATCAGTGGAGATAATCACTATGTTTTCAGTGCCATTAAAGGTTATTAGAGATCCAGAGCAGACTAAATGTAATCTGTGTTTTACTCAAAGGGGAAAACGTAATGAGAAAATGGGACTTATTGCAGGCGGGAATGAGGTGTAATTACATTCAGACTGATATCAACTCTTTATGCATCAAGCTCCTACTCAACCACAATATAATGGCAATACTCCTTGGAGATTAATGCTAGGAAGATTTGAAGTGCCGCATGATTGATGGCATCATTAGCTCAGCTTTCACATGGGAGCACGAATGTAGATGGTCTGATTTCAGCATAGCAGCAGTGAAGTATAATGTTAGTCGTGGAACCAAAAAAAAGGCAGGAAGAAGTCTGGCATGGGTCGAAAAGTATCATTAGCCTTCAGAGCAGATAAACGCAACAGAAACACCTATCTCTGTGTGATTTAGATGTGAATAAACAGCTATGCTATTTAACCCTTGGATGCATGGCCAACCAATACCTACACTCTTCCATGGGTGGGGTCAAAAATGACCCCAATTGAAATCAATGCATTTTTGCAATAAACTTGAGACATTTCTTTCATGTTGGTCAGACATTATATATTTTGTTCAACAAAAGAGTATTTTTAGTTTTGATATGTTCTTTCTTCACTTTTAATTCAAATTTTATCACATAACAATCACTGAAACGGTATCAAAACGTTAATCTTCCTCCATATTTTAAAACAGACAGAGGGACACATAAATTAACATTCAGTAACAATAATCAATAACATTCATAACAATCATAACATTCAATAACATTCATTCAAACATTTATGTTCAGACACAAACATGTCTCTCTCACTCTTCACAGCTTTCACAGACTATTTTCTTGTGGCTGTGACCATTGCAGACAGGGCTTTGCATTTCCAACAGAAGTTGGTGGCTAATGTTAGATTGATGGCTAAATCATTTGTAGCTTTGTAAGTAAATCTACGGGTGTGTGCGTGCGCGCACACACACTCTCTCTCTCACACACACACACACACACACACACACACACACACACACACACACACACACACACACACACACACACACACACAACACACACACACACACACACACACTAACCCATTAGGTAGCCTATTATATAATCATTGATTATTCAGTGGTGTATGTGTGTGTGTGTGAGTGTGTGTGTGTTTGTGTTAGCTAACAATACTTTAGCTATCAATCCTGTTAGCTAAGATACAGTGTAATAACAGTGCAACAACAGTGTATGAGTGTATGTGTATGCGTGCATGCGTGCATGCGTGTGTGTGTGTGTGTGATTGTGTTAGCTAACAATACTGTTTGCTAATAATAATGTTAGCTAACAGTATTGCTAGTTAACCCCAAACTAGGCAAATTTCACAGATATTCACATAAAATTCACATATTCTGTCAATGAAAAATAAGTTCATAATTGGAGATAATACTTGCATGTATAATGCTGTGCAAAAATGACCTCCTAGGTGGTGGGACTGCTGACATCAGTTGTATGAGGGACAGTAAATGTTTATTTACACTCACAGTTGCCAAGAACCAATGTTAAGTGAAATATCCCATTGGAAATACTTGGGGTCATTTTTGACCCCGCCTATGGAAGAGTGGGGTACTGATACAAAAACTGAATTTTTTTTAAATTAATGAAAAAATGAATAAAAATGCAAATGGCATCATGTCACAAACATGTTTTATGAGGAATACCTGGAATATGAAAATATCAAAACTTTTAATCTTAAAGATATTAAGGAATAACAACCTCTGGGGTCAATTTTGACCCCACCTATGCATCCTAGGGTTAAAGCTTTCACTGGCTGAGTTTCAAATGAAATTAAACGCTGAATGCATCAATATCCAGCACCGCTTCACTAAAAGCTCTTTGCACCAGAAATGGCTTCAGTTTTTTGCAGCTTGTGTCGCTGTGATATCACCTGTTTTTGACATTCATTTATCTAACAGCGCTCACATGACACAGTGGCACGGCTGCATCATACCACCGGCAGCATTCAACTGTCACATTCCATAAGTGCTACGTGATAACTTGACAGATGATGTAATTACTCATTAACAAGGATGGAGGAAGTTACTGTGGCACTGATATGGCAAACATTTGTCCTTATTCTGCGTAGTAAGGGACATGAGATGACCTCTGTTTTGACTCAGTTGCCATGGCGATGCAGATAATCTCACCAAACCCAGCTTTTTCTCTCACTTTCTCTGTTTTTTTCATCAGTGGTTTCGGTATTGCTGGGCTGTTTCTGCTTTCGTCAATTAATATCCACTGCAGTGACTTGTTTTTTCTTGGATTTGCTATTGATTAGATGTGTGTTTCTGTATGCGTCACTCCTTTTTAATTGTCTGATTCATTATTGCTGTGATGTGTTATGTAACGATCGGTGCATGTTTGTCCATCTGTTTGTGTGCACAACATTACTCAAAACAGATAAACGGATTTCAATAAAATTTTCAGGGAAGGTCAGAAATGAAACAAGGACCAAATGATTAGATTTTGGCAGTGATGTGGCTTTTAGTCAGGATCCATGGATTTGTTAAAGATTTCTGTATCATTATGAGATAGCAGCATGATGTCACTGTAACTATGACAACAAGTGAACACCACACCAGTCACCTGCTAACGATCATATGATTGTGATCCTACTACAAATCCACCGCTGCGGACTTATCGGGACTTATCTGTGGAAACCACACAAGTAATAATTGATAAAATTGTGGGGGTGTTTCTGAGTCCCATCAATTCCCGCCACCCACTACATATTTAAGTCACACGATGCAGTATCCGTACATAATGTACACATGCATAACACATGCCTGTAATCAGCGCAAGATCATTTTGTTTGTGGGTACATCTATATTAAATGGCCACATTTTATGTGGCCATGATTTTTGATCACCAGTAACTAAAACACAAATGCTGCATTTCTAAACAAGAAAAGCACTCAGAGAGTGCAGCCCTCCACTAAGGCTGCCCAGTCATTGTATCATTTCCAACAGCTGAAATCTTGAAAAACGTTGTGGCAGAAATCGTGGCACCATAGAGTACAGGTGTGTGTTATGTATGTGTACATTATGTATGGATATCAAGTCAAGTGACCTAAATATGTTGCAGGCAGCGGAAATTGATGGGACTCGGAAACACCCCCACAATTTTATCAATTATTTCTTGTATAATTTTGAATGATTAAGACCTGCTAAGTCTGCAGTGATCGATTTGTAGTGAGATGACAATCACGTAACTGTCAGCAGGCAACTGGAGTAGTGTTCACTTGTTGTTATGGTTACAGTGATGCCGTGTTGCTATCTCGCAATGATACAGAAATATTTAACAAATCCGTGGATCCAGACTTTAAGCTACATCACTGCCAAAATCTAATCACTTGGTCCTTGCTACATTTCTGACCTTCCCTGGAAATTTCATCCAAATCCGCTGGTCTGTTTTTGAGAGAAGTTGTTAACAGACAGACAGACAAACAGACAGACAGACACACCAACACTGATCATCACATACTGTAACTCTGCCGAGGTTCTGCCTCCTTGGCAGAGTAAAAAATGCTGCATTGTTGACAATGCCATATGGTGGAATGAACAGCCTGTGGTCTATGAGTGCTTTTCTTGTTGCTCATGCTAAAACCTCAAGAGAATCGAATATTTAAAAAAACAACTTGTACTGCATTGGACTGAACATGACACGGCTTTCACCTACCCTTCATTCCCTGTAATGATTTAGAAATCTGTTTTTGCAACATGACTTTTTGTCAACTTCTTTACATACATTAGACATTTACAGTATATATAAATCAGAATGCCACATTTCTGTAGCTTGTTAGAGTGCTGTTAAATCATCATTCTGGTTATCTGCCACAAACTCTTCTGTCAGGCTGGAGGAAGCAGGCATAATGATTTTCTTTGGCTGTTTTTAAGAATTCATAGGATTCTCTTTTTGAGCTCCTCATGATGACATTTTCCAACAAGGTTATTCCACTTTAAAGATGCTTTGATCCCAGGTCTGGTTCTGCATTATGAACACTGACAATGCCTTCTACTCAGTTTCTTTTCGTTGCGGTAGTGAAACTCAATTCATGAGCTGTCAGAAACTCACGCAGGACAAACTGGGCTAATTAAACACTAAGGGTTTACTAGATGGCACTATAAACTGACTTGAAGGTACTTAGACAGCCTGAAAACACTGAATAATGCAACAGTGGAGGACCCATTATCTCTGGCCCTCCACTCTCTACATTCAAAAGGAATAGCTCAAGAAGTGCTCCTCAAATATGATACAAAATTTACTTAAGTAGAAGCCTAGAAAGTATCTCTAGGATAAACTTAACCTGCATGAAGAGATTTTCTCATGATTTGGGGACACTGCAACAAGTTGCACAACTGTTAAATTATGACTTCATTATACGTATACGGTAGATGTGTTAAAAATAACAAAAACAAATACTTCTCATTGGGAAGCATGAGCATATATTTAAAATCATTGATCTGTTTATAGAAACATGACAAGTGGGAGTCCAATATTACAGCTACTGTTCTCCTTACAGACCTGCCAACCTCTACGCATTTTGCGTAGCAGGTACGCAATTTGACATCAAAATACGCTGGTACGCTCCGCCTCATTAAACTACTCAAAAAGCTGCAGACATCTGTGAGTGCTGTTAGAAATGTGGACGTGCAATACTCATGCCTGACAACATGATGCAGCAGTGTAGTGGTGGAATTTCAACCAATCATCATAGAGTAGCGGAGAATAACGAGTCTGCCGAACCCTTGTTGGCCCGCTCTCTCCTGTCCTCTGCCTCCCTCCGCCTCTCTCCCCGTCCCCTGTGCCCCCACCTGCAGCAGCTGGCGGTTAAAACGGTAAAATGGTGTGTTTGTCTGTGTGTGTGTGTGTGTGTGTGTGTGTGTGTGTGTGTGTGTGTGTGTGTGTGTGCGTGCACGCGTGAGTGTACGTGTGTGTCTTTTGGCAAATATGTACTGTTAATAACATTACTTTCACGTTGAAAATACGATGTCATATCAGGGAAATAAGCAGCGAGAGTTTTTTTCCTATCGACATGAGCGCGAGCTGTGTGTGTGTGTGTGTGTGTGCGTGCGTGCGCGATTGCGCGTGCGTGTGTGAGATTAAGTGGTACGCAAAATATTTCGCCAAGGTTGACAGGTCTGTCCTTAGTTGCTAAATGGTGCACTATTTTCAGGAGCTGTTTTGCTAAATTTGTGTGCAGTGTGTTGCTGGGTGAGGTGTTTACAGTGTGGCTGATGGGAGAAATAAGCTTAAAAGCAAAATAATGAGCTAAAAGATGCTAAAAAGAAGAAGAAGAAGCTTGATAGAGCTGCAGGGGGCTGCTGCCAGGTGATATTTGCCTTTGGTTTTATCACAGCAACCAACACCTTTCACATTACACATGCTTCCCTCATTGCTCATGTCAGAATATTGATTAGCGTGGCTTAAACATCAAATTCCGTATCGTATTCCATATATATGCATGTATATTGCTACGTGCAGTGAGATGAGCAATGAAAATGCCACAGATTATTTCCTTTAAAGTCAAGCCACCACAGTCATTTTTTCGAGCAGATTGGAAGCTGCTGTGCCAGGTTGAGTTTCTAGCTTTAGGCACGGCAAATATTCAGGATTAGGATCAGCACTCGTGTGCCCGTTAAGAATGATTGCGTTCAGGAAAGGCGCTTTGGTTTATTGAACACAGGGATTTATCTGATCCTCTCAGGCAGCTCAGATCGTTTAATGCTGCCTGGCTTTC
Organism: Acanthochromis polyacanthus; assembly: GCF_021347895.1. Taxonomy (NCBI): domain Eukaryota; kingdom Metazoa; phylum Chordata; class Actinopteri; family Pomacentridae; genus Acanthochromis; species Acanthochromis polyacanthus. The sequence continues at coordinate 14,770,608 of NC_067116.1, forward strand.
CCCCAAATGAATTCCTGTGATTAGACATGGCACAGCCCAGCCCATAAACTCAAATAAAGGGGAAAGGCAGAGAGTGAGGTTTACATAAGTCCAAATTGTTATTGTGTCATATTTTATTATTGAGCGTAAAAGGGATAAGCAGTGTGACCTTGTGGTGAGTTGTTTTTTTTTTTTTTTCTAATAAGGTGATGTTTACCAGGCCATGAGGTGTGGAGACATTCTTGAACATGGTCCTTTTTCTGTTTCAAAAGTCAAGGGTTATCACATGGTTCCCACAGGATTATCATATTATATATGCTCAGTGTGCAGTGTTTAGTCATCAGACTGTGCAGTACTGATCTACAGTATCTCTATCTCATCCTCACAAGGCACAGGGCGACAACACGCTCAAAGGCAATGAAAGATATTATCTTAAGATACCAATCTTATATTTATGCATTCTTTTTGTTGGTTCCCAACTCGGCATGATCAAAACATTTCTCTTCGAACATGTGTAGATGAATCACACTCTTCGTCCAAAACATCCCACAGAGTGCAAAGCATTTTCCCATGACAGCCAAGCTGTATTGATCTTGATGCCATCTGCCCCCTTAAACCCAGAGGTTCACATTGTTAGTGGACAGTGCAGGCATTTTAATATAATATCCTTCTAATAAGGATTCAAACAACCCTTTCCCCCTTTAATCCACTTTTGAAGCCTTCCATTAGTCTCCTCTCTGATCTTCTGAACCAGCCTTCTAAAGAAGCCCCCTGCTTTAAATGAACATAGAGATGCACAAACTTTCTCATCTTTTAATAATTATTATTCCTCTTTTAATTTGAAATTGTGCCTTGAATTCGTTAGTATGCTAAGATTCAAAGTTTACAGATTCTGATAATTCAACATGAAGGGAAATGCACGGACTTGATTTCCAGTGCGTAGCTGTGAGAATCTTGTAACCGCATAAAAAGAACATGGTGACATTTTCCGTAAGTACAGCTTATTGCATTTGAAGTTGCATATTAGGTCTAATGGCTTTTTTTTAATTTTCATTTTGATATTCTCATAAAGAAACAAGTATGTGAAAATAAAAATTAGAACTATTGCATTTCCATTTTTAATTTTTACTAACATTGCATATACATATTTTGAAAATTATGTTGTTGTGGAACTACAGTATCATTTTCAAATTTGAATTATCATTTAAATACAGTCTGCTCTAGGCATCCATATGTAGAGATGTTGACAGGCCAAACTTGGTACTGCTGATCAGAGCTATTCTAGCTGTTCTCCGCTGTTTCCAGTCTTTATGCTATGCTAAGCTAATTTAAGTGGATGCCTAGAAATTATATTATTGTGCAATTATATTATCATTTTCAAATTTGAATTACGATTTAAATGAAGTCTGCAGGAGGCCTCCATATACAGAAGTGTTGAGAGGTAGAACTTGGTCGTGCTAATCAAAGCTAGACTAGCTGTTTTTCGCTGTTTTCGGTCTTCATACGATGCTAAGCTAAGTGGATGATTAGAACATTATGGAAGAGTGGAACTACATTATCATTTTTAAATTTGAATTACCATTTAAATAAGTCTGTTTTAGGCCTCCATATTAGTGGTGTTGACAGGTAGAATTTTGTCCTGCTAAACAAAACTACCCAAAAGATATTGTTTCATTGAGTGTTTTGATGATGGTGATGCAGAGCACTATCTGACAATTCAGTCCAAAATCTTCAACCCTTTTGAAACTGAGTTGAGATTCAGTGACTATAAAGGCCGTAGAATATGATTCACATTATTTTCATGCTCATCAAACCACTCACTGACCCCTCATGACCTACGGATAGAAGCATTCTCATCTTGGAAGAAGCCAATCTCATCAGGATAGAAATGTTTCATCATAGGATAAAAGTGATCATTCAGAACAACTCTGTCCTGAGTGGAGGATTTGTAGTGACCTCTAACTCTAAGGGAACAAATGGCTCCAAACCACATCAGAAAAAGTCTCCTCACAGCATAACAAAACAATCAGATCTCCTCACTGTAGGGGTCAAGGTTTCAGGTGTTTTCTTTAAATCTGGCAGCTGTCTGTATGTTTTCTGTGGCCTTTAAGCAAAAAAGAAGAAGAAAGATGTTTGGGTTTTTTTCTAAACAGAGTGAAGCTGTAGACAGATGTTTCTTCAGTTGTAAGGTTGCTGCCAATTTGCTGTTACAGTTGGAGTCATAAGGTTTTCTGAAGCTGCACCAAACAGTATCTGTGAAGACAAGTCTGAAGCTTTGATAAATCATTTATTGTGGTATAAGAATAGTTAACAGTTAGCCTAGTTTTGTTTAGCAGTACAAAATTATGCCTATCAACAAGTCTATAAATAACAGCCTAAATCAGGCTTTATTCAAATGATAATTCAAATTTGAAACTGATAAATTGAAATTCCACAATTACATAAGGAAGGAAGGCCGAGACGCTAACCTGCCTTCCTGGGATCTTTCTGCATGGAGTAGGTTCCACAGTCCAAAAACATGCTCAGGTTAATTAGTAACTTTAATTTGTCCATGTGAATGTGAGGGTGATTGTTTGTCTCTATATGTAGCCCTGTGACAGACCAGTGACCTGTCCAGGGTGTCCCCTGATTTCACTCTAAGTCCCCTGGGATAGACTCCAGCCCCTCAAGACCCTAATGATGATTTAAGTAGTGTATAGATAATGGATGGATGGATGTTATATAGTACTAACTGAAAACAAACTAAAAAATCTACAGTTGTTGTAGTTTCTCATGCAGAATGAGAGTATTTTCTATTAGAGTTACTGCAGTGGTTTAAGGCGTCAGACTGAGCTCAGTGGCATTGAACATTAAAGGTTTTATTGGACAACTGGCATTCACACTCTGCATTCCACAGCAGGCTGAGTTTTACCAAATGCTCATGCTTAAATACAAGGTCAATATTGCTTAGTCATGCCCTGCGCAGAGATAACCCTGAGAAAATCATTGTAATCATAATGTGTTCCAACGATTTTCTCTTACACTCTCTTACACATTTTAAAAAATAGAGCTGTGACCTCCAAAATGCACTCAAAGCCAAATTTCAGTGCTGGAATGAGGATGGAGTTGTGGGAGAGTGGACCACAATGAAAATTCAGCTCATATCTGCTGTTTCTATCTGGCCTAATAAGACAATCTATGTCTCTATGGTTATTATAGGACAGATTTAAAAGGTGAATGTTTTGTGTGTGAGGCATCCACGATACGCCTGAGAGCAATCTCATTGTCTTGCTTGGCTAGCGTGAATGCTGAGCTAACACCGGCGCTGTAATCTATCACCACAGAGATTGCACTTGTACCAGCATTGTTTTACAAGCTGCTGAGGACTAGGGCAGATAAGCTTTATCCTGCCCCCACTTTCTCTGTGAGCCTTTGAAATCCATCTGTCAATAAGATAGAAACAGTGTGAAAGAGAAGAGCATGTCTTGGTGCAATGACTGGTGTTGCTTTTGGGTTTGGTGAAAAACCCATTTAAAGTGAACAGTTGTTCCTTTTTTTTCCTGTAGCACTCAAGATATATATATATATATATATATATATATATATATATATATACACATTAGGGATGGTTCGATCCGATCTCGATATCGAGTTTAATATAGGTCAAACTCGTTCGATCCGATCCATAAGCCCAATCTGTCTCATATATTCTCATCTTCACTTTTCACGACATGCCGTAACACAGACGAGCTGTTGCCATGGTTGCCATGTGCCCGTGTTTTCGTCACGTGAGCAGGTGTTCTGAGTGTCTACCAAGTCAATAATTTCCAAATTGGTCAATTTGTTTATAGTTCTGTAAACAAACTACTACCCCAACATCTAAATTCTATTTATCATTTTAATAACGAATTTCATTATTATCCAACTCGTAGCAGCACACTTACTAGATTTAGTATTCCATACAGAGGATCCAAAATATGGAATCAATTACCAACCTGGGTCAGAGTCCTTTCACAAACTAAATTTAAAGCAGCTTTAAAGGAACTGCTTTTGAAAAAGAGTAATTTTCCATATGGGATATCCTACTAACACCTGGTTTGTCTTTGGTCAATATGTTTTAAAGTGGTAATATTTACCCTGTGTATAACTTTATGAACTGTTGGCATGTTATTTGTCATATTTTTATATACTTATATAATGGTCTACCTGAGAAAGTTTTTATTTTATTTTATTTTTTTGGAGGTTGTCTTCTTTCAAACCCCTGTGCTTTTCACAGATGAGAGCAGGTTCATCGTGAGCACATGTCACAGGCATGGAAAGGTCTGGAGAAGCCATGGAGAATGTTATGCTGCCTGTAACATGGTTTAGCATGACTGGATTGGTGGTGAGTCAGTGATGGTCTGGGGAGGCATATCCATAGAGGGACACACAGACCTCTACAGGCTGGACAATTACATTCTGACTGCCATTAGGTATCAGGATTAAATCCTTGGATCCATTGTCAGACCCTACATTGGTGCAGTGGTCCTGGGTTCCTTGTGGTACACGACAATGCCTGGGCTCATGTGGCAAGAGGATGTAGGCACTTCCTGGAGGATGAAGGAATTGACAGCATTGACTGGCCCCAATATTCACCTGACCTAAATCCAATAGAACGCCTTTGGAACATTATGTTTTGTTCCGTCCAACACCGCCAGGTTGCTCCTCAGACTGTCCAGGAGCTCAGCGATGCCCTGGTCCAGTTCTGGGAGGAGATACCCCAGGACACCATTCATCGTCTCATTCGGAGCTTGTCCCGACATCGTCAGGCTGCATACAAGCACATGGAGGTCATGCAAACTACTGAGTACCGTTTTGAGTTGCTGCCAAGGAATTTCAGAAAATGGACCAGTCTGCCACATCAGTTTTTCACTTTGATTTTGGAATGTCTTGAATTTAGCCCTCCTGGGGGTTGATAATTTTCATTTCCATCAAATCAAATCAAATCAAATCAAATTAAATCAAACTTTATTTATAAAGCACTTTTCATACAATAAAAAGCAGCTCAAAGTGCTGTACAACATTTAAAATAAGAATACCCATCCCGCCCTCCCTTCTTATAGGTACACAACTGCACGCGCACACACACACACACACACACACACACACACACACACACACACACACACACACACACACACACACACACACACTGTCACCAATGGCTATAGGAAGACATGGCGTGGCACTGACAATTGTGGAAAACGCCTCCATTGGGGCCGTCCACACCGGGAGGAGCTCCAGGCCGTGCCTGCCGGAGGCGCCGGCACCCAGACTCCCCGACCACGACAGACACAGGGACCCCACACCGAGGTAGGGAGTCCCTCAACTAGCCGAGCCGAGGAGACCCGAGGACAACACCCCCAGCAGCAGACCAGACACAGCCCCCAGTGTGGAGGACCCCCCTGAGGAAACATTGGAGTTGAAAGAATAAAATAAACAAATAAATAAATGTGCTAATGACTAAATAATGGGAAGTAAAAACCTTAAAATACATAAGATGATAAATAAGGAATGATAAGAATAACAGAATATAAGAAGGCTTAAAAGATCAGTTAAAAGCCTGATTAAAAAGGTAAGTCTTTAACCTTCCTTTAAAAACACCGACAGTCTCTGCAGTCCTGAGGTTCTCCGGCAGGCCATTCCAGAGGCGGGGGCCATAATGGCTCAATGCCGCCTCGCCGTGTGTTCGAGTTCTGGCTTGTGGTATAATTAAGAGTCCGCTGCCAGAGGACCTCAGGGTCCGCGAGGGTTGGTATGTTAAAAGGAGATTGGACAAATAAGAAGGCCCAAGGCCGTTAAGACATTTAAAAACTAATAATAGGACCTTAACCCCTTAGTCCCTACAGCCCCCGCCGGCGGGGGCTGTAGGTGCCTCAAAAACAGGCTCAGGGACTAAAAGGTTAAAATTGATCCTGAAACGGACGGGGAGCCAATGCAGCGACTTTAAAACTGGTGTAATATGCTCCCGCCCCCTGGTCCTTGTCAGCACGCGTGCGGCTGAGTTTTGTAAAAGCTGAAGATTAAAAATACTCTTTTTGGGAAGACCAGAGAGCAGGGCATTACAATAGTCTAAACGAGAAGAGATAAAAGCATGCATTAGCACCTCCATGCTGGCCTGAGAGAGAAATGGGCGGACTCTGGCTATATTCTTAAGAAGATAAAAACCTATCTTTGTTATGTTTTTAATATGTGGGATAAAATTCAGCTCAGAGTCAAAAATAACGCCCAGGTTTTTTACAAATTCTGCTGGTTTAAAAACTTGTAATTTAAGTAAAAGTTTCTCTCTCTGACCTTCAGGACCTATAACTAAAACCTCAGTTTTGTCCTGGTTGAGCTGTAGGTAGTTCACTGCCATCCATGATTTAATGTCTAAAATACACTTTAAAAGAGTATCAATTGGCCCTGTGTCATCAGGAGACACGGCAATGTACAGCTGTGTATCATCAGCGTAGCTATGGAAACTGATGCCGTGCCTCCTGATGACGTCCCCAAGAGGAAGCATATAAAGATTAAAAAGAATGGGACCTAAAATTGACCCTTGGGGAACCCCACACCTAATTTCATGGGTTCCTGAGGAACACGTATCCATACTTACATAAAAACATCGGTCTGAAAGATAAGAGTTGAACCAGTTAAGTACAGTACCAGAGAGGCCGACCAGGTGTCTGAGTCTGTTTAATAAGATATGATGGTCTCCTGTATTAAAAGCGGCACTGAGAGCCAGTAGAACCAACACTGTTAGTTTTTTGTTATCTAAATTCCACCTGATATCATTTAAAATCTTTAAAAGTGCTGTCTCTGTACTGTGGTTCATCCTAAAACCAGACTGATATGTTTCTAAAATGTTAATTCTGTTTAAAAAGTCACTGACTTGGTTAAGAACCAGTTTTTCTAAAATTTTACTTAAGAACGGTAAGTTGGATACAGGACGGTAGTTATTAAAAACATTGGGGTCTAAATTGCTCTTCTTCAGGAGGGGCTTCACCACCGCCATTTTAAAGGCAGTGGGGAAGACACCTGTCTGAAGAGAGCAGTTCATTATGTTTAAAAATTGTTCCTCAAAGAATCCATAAAATGATTTTAAGAGTGGCATGGGAATAGGATCTAAAAGGCAGGTTGTTGGGTTTACTTGGGAGAAAACTCGACCCAGTGTCCTTGCATCAACCAGGGCAAAACTCTCCAGGGTTTCCTCAGGCAAGGACAGCAGATCAGATGTGTTAACAGGTAAAACTTGGTGGGATAAAAGGCTGGATCTGATGTCCTTGATCTTGGTTCTGAAGTGGTCTGCAAAGTTTTCACAAAGAGTGTCTGATGGTGTCTTAAAAGCTTTATTAAAATTAGTGCATGCTAAAACATTGAAAGTGGAGAAGAGGAACTGGGGGTTGTTTTTATGTTCTGTGATGAGTTGTGAGAAATGAGATGTTCTTTCCTGTTTGACTGCATTATTGTAGGTTTTGAGTTGTTGACGTAAGATTTCATGATGAACTGTTAGTTTTGATTTCCTCCATCTCCTTTCAGCATTCCTGCAGTTTCTTTTTAAGTGATTGATGTTATCATTTTTTCTCCATGGGGGTATCGGTTTCTTTCTGATTGTTTTTGTTAAAAGTGGAGCCACTGAGTCCAGAGTTGACTTCAGTCTGTTGTTAAAATTGTCAACAATAAAATCACACGGTGCAGTCAGAATTACTGCAGGAGTGTTCTGTAAAATCTCAATAAAATTTGCAGCCACTTCAGAAGTTAGATAACGTTTCCTCACTGTTCTCACCGGGGCCTCCTGCTGGTTAAAACTGGCGATATTAAAAAACACACAGTAATGGTCAGACACAGCCAGGTCAACAACAGAGGACACACCAATGGACAAGCCATGGGTTATAACCAGGTCCAGGGTGTGTCCTCTGTTGTGAGTCGGCTGTGTGACATGCTGTGTAAAATCAAGGCAGTTTAAAAGATTTAAAAAGTCTCTGGACATTGAGTCCGAGATGTTGTCAATGTGTAGATTAAAATCGCCAGTTATTAAAATTCTGTTGTATTTGGTGTGAATGATTGACAAGAGATCTGAGAATTGACTGATAAAAAGGCTGGAGTGATGGGGTGGTCTGTAGACTGTTAAACAGAGGATCTGGGTGCTGCTAAAGACAAAAGCATGATGCTCAAAAGATGCATAACTGTTAAAGAATACTTCAGTTGGGGTGAGATCATCTTTAGTAATGGAGGCTGTTCCTCCTCCTCTTCTACCCTGTCTGATGGAGAATGAAAAATTAAAATTAGGTGGGGAAGCCTCGGTGAGAACGACAGGTGCGTCAGTGCCAAGCCACGTCTCTGTCAGGAGAAGACTGTCCAATTTATTATCTAAAATCAAGTCATTTATGATAAAAGATTTGTTTAAAAGAGAGCGCACGTTCAGTACGGCCATGTTGATGCTCGTACTGAACGTGCGCTCCTCCTGGCGTTTTACAGGAAGCAGGGTTCTTGGTCTAAAAACAGTCCGGGTTCTGTTGGGTCTGTTAAAAACAACAGTTTGGATGTTATGGGTGATGTAGTCCGGTGTTTCTGTGGGCAGAGGGTGAGTGAGTGAGGTGTGCGGTGAGTGGGCGTGGCTTATTGCCAGTCAGTCAGCTGGAGATGATTGGACCACATGGTGTATGTTATCTGTTAAAACGGAGCTGCCCAGTGTGCTCGGATGCAGTCCGTCGTAACGATAAAACGCAGGGCGGTTCCAGAAGAGGTTAAAATTGTCAATAAAATTCAGGTTGTGGGCCATGCAGGTGTGCCGGAGACAGACGCTCAAACTGAGGAGTCTAGAGAAGCGCTCGGCACCGCGAGACAGAGTCGGTATGGGCCCGCTAATAAACACTGTCTTACCACAGCTTTTCAGAAGGACGAAGAGGTCCGTAAAATCCCTTTTCGTCAGTTCAGACTGCCGCCGGGTCGTGTCGTTCGTTCCAACGTGGATAATCACACGGCATATGGAGGCAGGGGTGGACTGTAGTAGCTCAGGGAGTTTGTTCAGTACGAAGGCAACGGTGGCACCGGGGAAACACCGCGTGGTGGAGTTGAAGAAACGGACGTTCCTGACAATGCTGTCGCCGATAATGAGTGTCGTGGGGCTGAACAGAGGACAAACAATGTGGCATCTTTTCATTCCTAACACATTAACCAGTCCATATCACTGCTAAGATCCAGTTTGTTTTTTCCCCGCATTGAAATATGATGTGTTTTTAAAGTGTTCCTTTAATTTTTTATGAGCAGTATATATATATATATATATATATATATATATATATATATATATATATATATTTTTTTTTTTTTTTTTTTACTTTGAAGATGAACTAAGTGGTGGAAGGCTTTGCAGAAGACCTTTGGAGTGCCAAGGAAATTGCAAAAATCATTATAAAAACTACATTGCATACTGTGCATTTGCTTTTCTTTCAGCCTCAAGTAGAATTGAGAGATAGTTCTTTGAATTTTAAAAGTCTGATATTTGGTTAAGTTTTATTAACTTCAGCTGAGTTCAAACTTTGTGTTGACAGATTCTCAAAATGTGCTACCTCGTTGTGAAGTTTATTTTCTTACCAAATAGTCTCATAAAAATATGATTTCATTCTTTTCAAGGTTTTGATTTTTTCATAATTTTGTCATTTAGTTTTCTTTTTAATATTCCAACTTGATTTTCAAAATCAGAAGCTCAGCACTGCTTTTGGTTACTCTCGTGGTTTAATTTAAAGCTAATTGATCTAATAGTTGTAATATCCGAATCTATCTGACATTTTACTTGGAAAAAAGACTTAAAATATGATAACTTAGTTCAAAGACTGGTTTTCTTTTCACCAGCCCCACTTCGAAACTTAAACTGATGAAATGAATGAAAATGTAGAATCTGATGTTGTCTACTAGAGGTTTAAAAGACATTTATTCTTTAACATGTGGCACATTTCAACAATGTGCTTCTGCTCCTTGAATGACTCTAGTCACTCAGTTTTGAGCAACATCTAGAATCATGGCTGTGGACATCACTGGTAAACAAGAGAGCCAAGGTTGATTAGAGTGTGCTCAGCTGAAGGGCCCTTTAGCAAGACACTGACTCTCATCCACTTTTAGAAGCTCTGTTGCCAAGGAATGGCAAATCCTGTTTACCCATGCAGAATGGTGCGTCCAGTCTTAACCCCTTCCATCGTGGAGGTAGGTGGAGGGTTTTTGTCAAACTAGCAATCTATACTATGACCTTGTATGAGCTTGTCTTATGTCTGTGTGAAAACTCAGATTCTGTTATGGAAAACCTCAAATGACAGATTCACTTCAATGCAGATTTCTCCATTTCTTTTTATCTCTATACATTTATACATTAGCATCATGAGGGATGTGGGTAATTTACAACACTTCATCTTGCTCAAACTCCAATTCAAGCATTCTCACATCCAGACTTGAGCTTCCACACAGCAAAACTTAAAAAAAAATCCTTAAAACCCATATAACGGTCAACCTTTTTTCTGAACTTTCTTTTGACCTGTTAAAATGCCTATAGCAAAATTTCCAAGTTGCACTGATGGAAAATGAAATCAAGTCACAATTATGTTTCCTTTGCTGTTACAGTTAAGTTGTATATAACTTCTAATGCTGGACAATAACCAGAGATAGAATAGAAAAAGTTCTAAAAACTAAGATTGATTTTAGTTTTCAGGAAGATGCCACAACTGCTTCCTGGCTTCTCCAAAGCACATACTATGTTTTGAATAATTCTGATCACCAGGTCAGCAGAGCGTACCATCGAGACAACACTCCCCACCCTCCAGGATATCCACACCAGGAGGAGTGTGGCCATGGCGAACAGGATCATTACGGATCCTCAGCACCCTTACAACGAACCGCTGGAGTGGCTGCGCTCCGGCCGATGCTTTCGCCTCATCAAGGCAAAAACAAAGAGACTCGGGAGCAACTTCTTCGACTCTGACCTCCAGTCAGCATCTCACAAACAAGAACTATAAACACGAGTGTAAATATTGCAACATTACCCATCACACAGACTGCACATTCTCTGTGTGAATGCACATCCTCACGTTTGTACATCTGCCACAATTTGGCATTGTGTACATTCCGTAAATATGTCCATTTTTCTCTCTTTTTTTTACTCTCATCAATAATACACTGATTCTACAGCACAGAACTGAGAAAACATATTTAGCTGTTTTGCTTTAAAATAACTTTAACCACACCTTATCACACCTTGTAACTTCAATGCACAGGCACAGAAGGAATGATTCACTTTTCCGGCACATTGGCTCTGAATGTGAAAAATAAAATTAAATGTTATCACTGAATGCACTCAAAGCTTTTGCAGAATCATCTCGCATCAACATTTTGTTCGGCAGTATGGGAGAGAGACGTGGCCTTTGCTTATCGCATAGACAGAAATTTAAAACACATTATTTCCAGCTTCAGGTTTTCTTCAGTATTTTTGAAAATCTACATCCTGCTTGGTATCACAAAAGGGCTTGTTGACTGTAAGCGTCTGACAGACACTGTCAGCAGAATGTGAATACAGATAGGGAGGCAGTAGACTATTTCAGACAAGAGAAACCATTTGGTTCGTATAATTTCTACTCTCCACTGGAGTTTCATGTGCACATTTTACCTGCTGACATTTTTTGTTTTGCTTCTGCGGCAACATGAAATCCACTCAGCGAGCGAGGGCTCACTTGTCAGCGAGGACGTTACCTTTGACCTTTTCATTCTGCCGCCTCAGTGTGAAGGCGAGTTATTGATGAGCCCATCAGCTTGATGCTGTCAAACGGCAATCTATCTTCCCTCCCTGCTCACTCACTTCTCACTCTCCCTCGCTCTGCTCCACCTCCGTAATCCTGGATTTTAATTTGGGCCGGAAGCGGCAAAGTGACCAGATGAGAGGCATCAACTAAAAGGATCCATCTCAGCTGGTGAGACTTTATTGGCAGCTCTCACCTGCCATTTGAGACTTCGAGCAGCAGACACCATGTTGATGGGATTGGAGACTTTTTGAGGCTGGAGTGGCCAAGCTGAAGGGTCACAAAAACAACAGTGGGAAAAACAACAGATGAGGGGAAGACAGAAAAATAACCTCAGAGCCACGAGCAAGACTGTGTTTAGGCCTGAGAGAGATTGGAAGGAGGTAGATGCCCACAGAAGTGAAGGTGTGTTTCTCTGAAGATGGAGTCACACAGGGACCCTGAGCACTCTGTGCCATTTCTTAAGAGACCAGTTAGGCGTTGTCAACATTTTCCTTTTAACTCCTGAGCTGTCAGGCGGGCAGGAGATGCCTTTTACTGTACTTTTAGGTCTGAAAAACAGCTTGTGTAGTCCACTGGAGGGTGTTACTGTTGTATTATAAATGCTTCTTAGTGCAGATACATGAGCTTTCCATATTGCGAAACCGAGTACCATTTGCTGTGTGTGTGTGTGTGTGTGTGTGTGTGTGTGTGTGTGTGTGTGTGTGTGTGTGTGTGTGTGTGTGTGTGTGTGTGTGTGTGTGTGTGTGTGTGTGTGTGTGTGTGTACATGCGCTGCTGGGTTCAGGAGGTGTATTTGTATGAATGAGCAATAACTGCTTGCTCACTGTGAGGAATTGAGTTTCAAAGGAATATTAGGTTATACTTTATTTTAATTAACGCCCCATTCTGTCTTTTTTTTTTAAGGAAACTGCCCTTTGGGTGTTTCACTGCTCTCAAATCTGCTGTGTTGGACAACATTACAGCAGAAATCAAACGTGTTAAATGCCATAATGTAGCTGTGATTGGATTATTGACAATTGTTGGGCCTTTGATGAAAAAAACTGTTTGTTGCTTTGGAAGTCAGAGTAAGTCCTGTGTTTTAAACACTGTCGGATGTGAGGGTATCTTTTTGTCATGTTTGGTTTGCACATGGGGCAATTCATCATTTTTCAGTGTAAGTGTAACTCCCAGTTAAGTCACAATTAAGTCACAAATCTTAAGCAAAATGCGAGTCATGATGCAAACAAGGCAGCATTCAGTCATCTTCCCTTCACTGCATGTTCAAAGACCTTTCAATGCATCAACCTACCAAATTAGAATAAATATCTAAAGACCATCAATATGTATTGTCTGTTAGTTTAAGTATTTTGCTTGGTCAAAACATGGTTTTGTTCACTATCTCAGTTAATGTGAGGCAAATTACTTAAAAGACTAATCATCATGCATTACATGTAGGGAACTTGTAATTAAAAACAACAGTAATTTGTCAAAGCATCTGGTGTATGTATTTCCCTGAATTAGCCCCATTTTATCTCCACTAACTGTATATAGACCGACAGCATGACAGGTCTTCAGAGGAGAAGACAAATATCTGAAACACATGAAATCTTTTTGTTTCATTTATTTTTCATAATTTTCAGGAGACGAGGAGTAATATGTTGCTTATGTTTAGAGAAAAACGGTCTGTTGATATTTGGTACAAACCAAAACTATGAACTTACCGTGCTGTAAAGAACTGATAAATTGTGGAACCTTATGTGAAGTATAATTTAAAGAAAAGACAGAGATCCCTGTGTGCACAGATACATCCAGAAACATTAGCTTTAGCTTTAGAGGCTGGGAAGTTAAGCACTACTCCAGAGGAGGGCAGATTTTGTTTACTGTGCAATTTAGTTGAAGTTGAGAAAGAGGGTTATTTTATGTTTTACTGTCTGGTATGCTAAGATATCAAGGAGGTACTTATCAGTAAGATGTCCTCTGTTTGTGTTGATTTTTTTTTTTTAAATTTTTGGTTGGGCATCCATGAAAAATTTGAGTTAAGTTTTAGAAGGGGAACTTTTTTCATGGCATAATTTCTTTGCCAGGCCTGTGATAGAATTCATCGTATTTAGTTTGACGACTGAGCAGCAGAATAATGTGTGTTTTGGATGTATTATTGCAATGCAAGTATATTGGTGTCTTGTAAACCCATGAGGGTTTTACACGCTTGTGTGCATGACATGAAAATAAAGAAATCGATCGATCAATCAATCATAAACGGACATCGTCATCTAGTGCTGATGACGTCATCTGCAGACAGTCTTTGCAGCAGTGATCTGGGGTTGGAGATGCTGTATTGAAGAACAGGCTGGAGGACCTCAATAACCACATCTTCAACCTCAACAAGTTGAAGTCACCAATTTATGTGGGAAAAAGTTGATGATATGTAGTTGCCCAGTTTGACAGCTGAAGTTAATGATCAAATTTCATCAAGAAGATGAGAAGTGTGTAGAAAGCCTCTAAAAACTTTGACATCCATAACTGGGCTATGTGACATTCAAGAAATTTGTGTTCACATTTTGGTTGATTAGAAAGCAGGACATTGATATCACGTTTCTGCCATCTGGTTCAGTTTTTTACAATGGGTGGTGGCGGGAGGACTATCGATGAGCATACTGACACATAACCATCTTTTAAGTTGGTAACTTCAGGTTACAGTTCCTATTGTACAATTATCATATTACATTACAGTCATTGGAAGTGTTTTTCGAGCCACCTGGTCAATATATTGACAATATTCACCCTCTAATAGCACTATTTTTGCTTTCTATTAACTTCTGACAGAAATATCTGGCCCTTTGCTCTGCTGTGTTCAGCAGCTACTTGTTTAGTTGGTCTGCTGTGTGTTGCTGGATGTTCAGGATGCAGCTGGTTTTAAGGGTTATTTCATTGCCTGCTGTGGCTAAAAACGACTACGGAAAGTGGTGAGACTGGCCAAAAGGACATAGCTGCAGCAGAGAACGTACAACATCCTGAAAGATGCTATAGAAAACCTGATGATTTTCTGTTTATCACCATGAGAGACTCCTTTCACATACAAGTAATCATGTAAATCATGATCAGTATAAAAATAAGAATATTAGCAAGTTGCCTGGCTAAATACTATTAATCCATTCAGATTGGAAACAACATCTGCTGCTGTTGTATCACTGATGCGTTTCTATCAGGTCTATTGCTGATTGCTATTGTGGATATACCAAACTTATGATATATGTATCTCACATTTGAAAGAAATACATTTTTTAGAGTGACTATGATTGCTTCTCCCTGTGGCTGATATTGTTGTATCCTTTTACATTCTCTGAGACTTTCCATGAACACTACATCATGCCCTTGCTGTTCCTCTGCTTCACACAGAGCAACTCGCCGGCCTCCTAGTCTCACTGTCTGAATTTTCTTTAGCTTTGCTTTGGCTTTATTGAAGTCTTCCAGGTCCACACATTCATTTCTTGTCGCTTTTCTTTGCTTGTCTGCAAAGATCTCTATGCCTGTGTCCCACACAAGTGTCACTGCGGCGTGATAAGCTCCCATTGGCTGGCAATGTTGTTATTGCTTGCAGAGGCACAGCGATACGAGGGAAATGGCAGCTGATGTTGGCCTTTGCCCGCTGCAAAGGCCATATTTATGAGAGTATGTAAATCCAACTGCATTGTTTCTGCTGCTAGTGAAATACAATGCAATATTGAACAGTGATGAAAGAAGAATGAAAACTGACCTGCGGCTAGCTGGTTGGTTGTGCTGGAATATTTTATGTCATTTTGAAAAAAGAGGCCAACTCTATTTTGTGGAATACAGACAAAGCACCATGTCATACACATCAAAGTTTTCCCAGTTGTTTAGCTTTTTCCTTTTTAAATATGATGCAACAACTCAAGCTATATACACTCTCCTTCAAAAGTATTGGAACACTGAAGCCAATTCCTTTATTTTTGCTGTAAAACTGAAAACATTTAACATCAAACCATGAATATCAGACAAGAGATCAATATTTCAGCTTTTATTTCCAGGTGTTTACATCTGGATATGATGCACAACTTAGAAGATAGCATTATTTGTAACATCAAATTTTTAGGTGAGCAAATGTCTACGTTCAGTTTCAGATTTGGGTTTTACCTGTGCAGACTGCATCTTTAGTTAGAGGTGTAACCAACATGAAAACCACAGAGCTGTCTATGGGTGAGAAACAAGCAATTTTGAAACTGAGATGGAAAGTCAATCAGAGCCGTTGCACAAACATCGGCCTTAACCAGCACAATCATTTGGAATGTCCTGAAGAAGACAGAAACCACTGATGTACTAAGTAACAGATGTGGAATGGGTAGACTAAGGAAAACAGCAGCAGAAACGTTCAGAGAGCTGTAAAGAAAGACCCTAAAACAATTGTTGGTGACATCACAAACAACTTCCAGAGGGCAGGAGTGAACATATCACAATCTGCTGTTCACAGAAGACTTTGTGACGAAAAGTACAGAGGCTACAACAGAAGATACAAATCCCTCATTAGCAAGAAGAGCAGGTAGGCCAGGCTGGAATTTGCCAAAAAGTACAGAGATGAGCCTCAAAAATTCTGGGACAAAGTTTTATGGGCTGATGAGACAAAGGAACCTTTACCAAAGTGATGGAAAGGCTGAAGGTTGGAGAAAGAAACAATCTGCTCATGTTCCCAAACATAGAAGCTCATCTGTGAAACACAGTGGAGGTAATGTCATGGCTAAGGCTGGCATGGCTTCTTCTGGGACGGGCTCATTAATCTTTATTGATGATGGCATGATGGCAGCAGCAAAGCAAACTCAGAAGTCTACAGAAACATTTTGTCTGCCAAATTAAAGAAAGGTGCAACCAAACTGATTGCGAGATCCTTCATTGTAGCCAAAACACACTGCCAAAACAACAAAGGAGTTGATCAGGGGCAAGAAGTGGAAGATTTTAGACTGGCCAAGTTAGTCTAAAGACTTCAGCCCTACAGAGCTGCATTTTACCTGCTAAAGAGGGGACTGAAGGGAGTAACCTCTCAAAATAAGCAACAACTTAAAGAGGCTGCAGTGAAAGCCTGGAAAAGCATCCCAAAAGAAGAATGCAGAATTTTAGTGATGCCAGTGGGTCACAAGGATTTGCAACTAAATATCAAGTCTTATTAACTTTAATCTATTTTAAGTCTCTCTGTTCGGATATATTTGCTCACCTAAAACTTTGCTGTTCTCTTACAGATAATGCTATCTACCAAGTTGTGTATCAGATTTACATGTAAATACCTGGAAATAAAAGCTGAAATGTTGATCTCTAGTCTCATATTCATGGTTTGATTTCAAACCCAAATGTTTTCAATCGACAGCAACAATAAAGAATTGGCCTCACTGTCCCAATACCTTTCAAGTGGAGTGTATATAAAACTCCAAACTCTGTACACAGATAGATCGTAAAAATGACTTACTGTAGAAAAGTGCAAAGTTGCATATGTAATCTGCATGTCTGTGCCTCTGATCCTAAAGATCATAAATCCAGTGACTCCCCCCGTGCTGATTCAGAAGTCACCTGGCCGTCTGGGAAAATTTATGAACGTGTAGCAGAATGATCTACTCCCTGCAGTGGCCTTCCAGCACAAATCCAATCAGTGAACAATGCAGCTGAACATAATACACGTTTGGAAGCAAGACTGCTTATGAGTTGTTCTACTTTAAATTACAGTACGAGTCAAGGTACCTACCATCCATCGGGAGCTCAATCACTGCACCGCTCTGCTTCAGTAGGAGATTTAACTCACTCCCAACCGCAAACGGATTTCATCTGAATCAATAACGCTGTAATTATGCCTTCCATAGATCCCGTGCACCTCTATTCATCAGTGGAATCTGACATGTGTTCCCCTAAACCTGTCAGGGGTCTTGATTTGCAGCAAAACATCTGCTGGCAGAGGGAGGAACCTGCCCTCAGACTGTTTTGATGCTAGTTAATCTGCGGGCCTTCGTTATGATGAGTCACTTAGTGGGTTGTTTAATCAAACCGGAAATTATGGTCTGGCTCCGCTCCAAGCAAAACCTTGTTTGCACATTTGAGGGCTTTGGTTTCCATAATGAGAAATTATTTCTTGAAACAGCAGCACTTTACAGAAGACCTTCTAATTGGTTTTCTTTAGGGTTTGTTTATGTGCTGCTGAAACAGAGAGAGTAAATCTTATAATCCACACACTTGTTGCTCCATTTTGTCAAGGTAAAACTGGAATGTCTACTTGTGAATGTCGGCTATATGGCTTATTTTCTACTCTCAGATTCATGTTGTGACCTCTTGCAGGTGCTGATCCCCACAGTTTTAGAGAAATATAGCTTCTCACTCAGTTACCATTATGCTAAATACCCATGTATCCTCTCCCTCCCCTGGTACTTCTGTCTCGCTGTGTCCTTGTCCGCTCTGTCTCCACTTGTCTTTACGGTTACGGCTGTCTGATTTTTTCTCTTTCCTGCTGTCTGTGGTTGAAGACTGTGTCCTCCCATCTGTACTGATACAGCAACAGTATCTGTCTCAGACTGTGAGGGCTCTGCCTTTTGTGTGATTCTTTCTTTCTTGATAATACTTGTGTTTAAAAAAGCCGGTAGATTTATAAAATACACATAAAGGGCATTGCAGCACCTGAAACTGAGTCATAAATTTCAGTAAACAACCATTAAATATGTGACAGACAGTAATTTAACATTGCATGCTTATTGTAGCATTCTAGGGATTGTATCTGACTAATTTCCTCTCGTGGAATTTACCTCTGAAAATAAAACAAGGCTATAATCTGATGTGTTTTATTAGTGGCTGTGTGTCATTTCTCCTCTCCTCAGGGAAGCAACACAGATTGCAGCACATTTAATCTGTTTTTTTTTTCTTTTCTGGCCAAAAAGGGCCATCTCCCACATACTGCATGACTACAAAGGAGGAGACAGAATTTGTAAAATGATGGTTTTGAAGAAAATGACAGGCATTAAATTTGGCCTTGGGTTGCCGTCTGAGAAAGAGCCAACACACGTTTTGTTTCTGCTTGATTGCCTGCATTTGAATTTTGCGCTTCTCATTCAAATGCTTGCTTGGTTAAATGAAAGTGAAAAGAAAAGTGTTTGCTCACACAATGCTAATTACATTGCTGCTTGCTATTTTTGATGTGGATTTTTGAAGCCTGTCACGGAGCACAAACAGTGCGAAGAATTAAGAGACCACAGCGTCTGACTTCACTCTTTTATATTCAAGGAAAACTAGTTGCTTCATCTCGTTTCCTATTATCTCCTCTTTCCTCTTTTATTTTCTTTTCACTGCCACAGTGAATTTGATCTGGACATCTTGCTCCAGAAGGTGAAAAGTAACATCTATTGGGGAAGGGAAACAGCCGTGGCTGGTGGGTAGGGAGTGTTCCCGCTCCCTGGTAATAGCTTTGGACACAGCTGTGTGCATGGCTGACTCCTCAGCACTGCCGGGCCTTATCTCCAGAAAGGAGATTAGGTTTCTGGGGGTTCCTGCCGAACGTCTATAGCTGAGGAGAGGCTTGTGAGCTGGTCCACCGCGCAGTAGCCACAGATAAAGTATTGGAGGCATTATTCCCATTCCCTGTGCTTTTAAAAGAAAGTATTTCTCTTTATTTACTTTGGCTTTGTTTATTCTGAAGAATAATGTGAGACCGACCCAGAATGTGGCGACAGAGTTTTCAGAATTTAATTTCATTCTGCTCGGCTAGTCTTATTAGCCTCATTCTGTTCTTCCACTCTGCTGTTTTGTTCGAGACAAACATCTGAAGCAATGAAACATCTGAAACAATCCCAAATTGTGCCTTGTTTACTTTTTCACAGTTCATGTGCAGAGCTGCGTACATTTACTCTTAACTTACTGCTGTTCACCCCCCCACTCCAAGCGTTTCCTTCCTCCGCATCACGAGGGTCTTCATGCCTTTTGAATGCACGAGAACAAAAGCAGCCCTTGACAGACTGACGGAAATGATGGGGTAAATGGCTGCGACGATACTTGGAAGATAAAACTCTCGTCTCTACCATCTCTCTCTCTCACTGTGTATTTTGAGGTTTTCAGTTTCTGGATCAAGAAGAATATTTCAGTTTCCTCAAGAATTCTAAATTGAGCTTAGTCTCTTAAGAGGAATATAGACTTCTTTCTTTCTGACCCATTTCCAATCTCCATCATCTCTCCAGGACTGGCAGCCTCTGGATCCAAAGGATGCTGCCAGTAGTTTGTTACCTCCTTCAATCAGACATGAGCCAAGTGTTTTCCTTTTTTTTCCCCCATTATGAATTTCACTTGATGCCTTTTTCTCCAAATGTAACTCAAATAAAAAGCAAACCCAGGGCTGTAAGTGCGCATTGGGGGCTCATCTTTCTTGGCAGTGTGTGATTGCTTTCATGACGCTTCCATGCTGAGTCCTCATAACATTCATTCAAATCCCTTGACGAATTGGATAAACAAGCAATTTACTTACCGTTGGAGTTTTAGGGTTGTTTCGAAAAGACAGATGCTTGAGGGAAAGTTTTGAAACCACGGTGAAGAAGTTGAAGGTGACTAAACTTTACAGCTGTAAGCTTTGATGAAGCTGAATCGACCCTAATTCTGGAGCAGCTTGTTGTTACAGTGTGACAGTGATGCCTGAGACTAGGCACAGAGGGAATATTGATCTGCAGAGGAAAAACAAAAGCAAAATGAGAGTGATGGTTAAAATTCATTACACTTAGACAAACACATTTGTTTTTCTTTTAAAATGGCATGCATGAGTAATTTAAGAACAAGAACTAATTTCACTACTTGTTGCAAAGTTCAGCAAGATGTCCAATATGGTAAAGTCAACTAATAGCTCATTTTCAACCAAACATATATGTAAGTATCAGAAAACCATTTGGATTGACATAGCTAAAAAGAATTAACGTGCTGGAATACAAAATGCTGCTCATGAACACATTGGTGAGATGTTCATGAACAGTGTAATTGAAATTTTCTAACAATCATTATCTCCTCATAATATGTTGTTGTAATGTCTACAGACGTTTTTTTTTTACTACATTTATAAACCCACATTAAAACATGAATCTTCTGCTTCTTGCACTACTTCAACATTATCATGAAATGTACACTAACAAGCCAGTTATTATCAAGAAAAGCACTCAGAGAGCACAGTACTCTGCCAATGCTGCTCAGTCATAAGATTTCCAACAGATCAGATGTTCATGGCAGAAATCACGGCAACATAGAATGTGGCCATTTAATATAGATGTACTCACAAACAAAACTACCTTGCACTGAGGACAGGCTTGTGTTATACATGTCTACGTTATGTACGGATACCTAATCGTGTGACCTAAATATGTAGCGGGCGGCAGGAATTGATGGGATTTGGAAACTCCTCTACAATGTCGCCCTATAAAGTTCAGTCAATTCCGCCTGAAATTTTTACTGAATATGTACGGAAAGTAAATTGAATGCTATTCTTGAACTGTTTGGAGTACAGGCATGGTTGGGGTGTCCTTTGAAAGCTGACAACCTGAATTTTCACCCAGTGCTGTCAGAATTACTCTAGGTGCTACTGGCACAGAGTATTTTATGTTGGAACACACTGAATTAGGATGACTTTTATTCTCGCCTAAATTTTTTCCCTAATAAAACACCTGAAAATAAGTGTGGCAGCACTGTGACAGCTTGAAAACACAATAAAGCAACAGCCTGGGATCTTACATAGTTCAGGTCAAAATTTCAGAGCAATAATACAAGAAATGAGTGTTTCACACAAGTATTTGTACTGCTATGGCCAGGCACTGTCAATTTTGGACACCCTCTGTACACCCTCTGCACACCCTGGGCAAAAATGGTATATGTTCGTTTTATAGCCCATTTTCACATTATTTTCACTCCACAAACTCATAAAGAACTCAAAAAAATCACTTCAGATAAGCTTTAGTGTGGGATCAGACACAGAGACTGGCAGGGGGAGAGACAGGCTGCAGATTCTGCCCACAGCCGAGGTGTGAAACGTCACACAACCCTGCTGGCAGAGGCTCTATTTATATCCTGGTATTCAGCAGGCTCATTGGCTATCAGCCCTGTCAGTCAAACGTTTCCTCCGACGTGATTTGCTCAGAATTTACTGACGAAATGAAGTAGGTCCAGATCGGTCAGTCTCGGCTACGGTTGGCCGTTTAGGGCTCGGAGGCAGGCCAGAGTCTCTTGATTGGTTGAAACGTGGTGTAAACATAAAGAAAAGCCATTTTGAGTCCAAGACCACATGGATTTCTGCACGCAGAATAAAAATATGGACATAAATACAGTGAATATGAAACGCGCAGCGTCGCCATGCGCCGCGTGTGCGCACACAGAGCCGAGCTATTTGTGGATTATTTACTTATTTACAGACATGTTTTGGACAAAATATTATACTTGCTAGTATTGTCTGGATGCCAAAGCTTGGATTCTGGTCAGTTTTTGTGGATTATTTTCATCTTTGACCAGTAAAAGAGTGTCCAAAGGTGAGCTGTGCCCTTTAAATTTTTGTTGTTTGTTTGAGAAATGTGTTTATATTACTCACTGTGGTAATGACATCTGAAAGTGGTTTATACCGGCAGATTCATGAGAATCTAAGCTTTCCATCGGTGTATAGTGTTTGAATCATCGTGTTAGCAGTGTCGTTCTATTTCGAAAAATGCTTATGCAGATATCAAAACGGCCCGCCTGCGGGCCGCTGAATTTTAAAGACAGTCAAACAATACAAGAGACAGGGCAAATGGTGACAGATGGAATATGCAGCTTTGAGCAGATTTTGACAGGTTTTGAGTTGTGATTCGAAATGGAGGAATGAACCAGTGTTTCTGAGTTGGGGTGGTAGTGGATTCCAGAGACGGGAAGTAGAGCGACTGAATGCTCTGGTGATGAGATGGGTGGAGGGGACAGACAGGTGTATAGAGGAAGAGGATCTGAGGGAGCAGGAGGGAGTGGGAACATGGACGAGGTCGGACAGATATGGGGGGCGGAGTTGTGGATGGCTTTGAATGTTAACAGGAGGATTTTGAATTGAATGCAGAATTGAACTGGGAGCCAGTGGTCCTGTTGGAGGACAGGAGTGTTGTGGTGGATTCCGGACCAGTTGAAGTTTGCAGAGGGATTTTTGAGGAGAGAGTTGCCGTAATCCAGATGGGAAGTGACGAAGCTGAGGACAAGGATGGCGGTGGTGTGGGAGGTGAGGGATGGGTGGAGATGATTGATGTTTTGTATTTGGAAATTGGCAGACCGGGTAATGTTATTGATGTGAGATTGAAAAGACAGAGTGCTGTTGAAGATGACACCCAGACTCTTAACCTGGGGGCACGGTGAAGAAGAGGAGTTGTCAATGTTGATAGAAAAGCTGTTGGTATTGGATAAAGTGGACTTGGTGCCAATGAGGACCGCCTCAGTTTTATTACTGTTTAATTTAAAGAAGTTTAGGGTGAACCAGGTTTTTATTTTAGCGATGCAATCAGTGAGGGAGGTGGGTGGGAGAGTGGATGTGGGTTGACTGGTGAGGTAGTAAATGTCACTGGCTTACCCCCTGCAGGAAAATGCACCCCATCATATCGCAAAAACGTCAAACAATATGGAACATCTTGGGGAACATAACAATCACCCAAGAAGTTGATTTGACCTGCAAACATCCGAGAAGCCATTCTGATCAAGCATCAACAGTAACGAAGTGGAACAAGTTTGATTCCCAGAGGCCCCAATGCACAACCAGGAGTACCCAACCCAGATAGCAAACTATGGGTGAATCAATGTTGAATCTATGTTGAGACCTAACGTCGAAATTATACAGAAAGCGCAAGGTTGATAAAATTTTGAGTCAACGTTTGCTTTTCAACCATAAATCACACTTTACCCAGATAGCAAAAGATGTTAAATCAATGTTGAATTAGGGTTAAGAAGGTTGAATTGTGGTTACGGTTGAAGACTGATGGTTGGATCAACGTTGATTCAACAACATTTTGTCAACATTGAAGTTTGTGTTTAAAAGATACCATTGAATCTACATTGTATTTTGGTTTAATTAAAATGTTTGACAGGTCAATGTTTAATTAATGTTGAATCTATGTTTGCAAACATGTAATCTATGTAAGCAAACGTTGACTCAACATTTTATCAACCTTGCACTTTCTGTATAATTTCGACGTTAGGTCTCAACATAGATTCAACATTGATTCACCCATAGTTTGCTATCTGGGAAAGGATCCATTGCCAGCGTCCTGGTGCCAGACCCCATGGGACACTCCGAGAGGTTTTCAGGTCCAAGCACAAAGGTTAGAGCATTTTTGACTGCATAAGAGAGACCAACACCATATTAGGCAGGTGGTCATAGTGTTATGCCTAGTCGGTGTATATGACATATATTATGTTATTGACTTTCTCTCCACCCATTCCTGCACCTCGAGCACACCAGTTCATCTGCGATTCTGCTCAAATTTCTTAGTGGTACATACAAACAAGTTGTAATATGGGACTGATTCAGCCATTTCTGCTTGAAATGAAGATCAATTCTGACAAATAATGGCATGAAAAGATCCAAGCTGCAAATTGATAGGATTGATTCCTGAAATAAGCTGCATATCGTTAGCCTAATAGCATAATTGCCTAAGTCATGGTTTGGCCTTCATGACCTAGGCAACTATGCTATTAGGCTAACGATATGTAACTCCAGAAATTTGAATTGCTTAGTTTGAAACTGTCATCATGTGTCTTTCAGCATTTGAAAAACACCATGAAGACATGTTAGCTGGATTTTCATCACAGGAATCTGACATATCATGCACTGCACTTCTGCCACATGATTAGCAAACTGGACAGTTGCCGAAAAGTCAGGTGTATAGATAGTATTACTTCATCAAATGTGGCAATCGGTGTACGTTTGTCTGTCTGTTTTTCTGTCTGTTAGCAACATTACTCAAAAACACAAACAGATTTGGATGAAATTTTCAGGGAAGGCCAGAAGTTATACAAGGACCAAGTGATTAGATTTTGGCAGTGATGCGGCTTATAGTCTGGGTCCACACATTGATTAAGTATTTCTATATCATTGCGAGATAATGGCACAGGGTCACTGTAACTATGACAAGTGAACACTGTCAGCTGCCTGCTGTATGATTGCAATCCTATTAAAAGTCAACCGACTTATCAGGATTTATCCATCAGAAATGATACAAGGAACAATCGATTAATGTGTATTTTGTATATTTATGAATATGTTTGTATGAATATGTTTACAGTGTCCTTAAGTGCCGAGAAAGGCGCCTTCAAATAAAATGGATTATTGTTACTATTTAGGATTGTTATTTGCATGAAGGAGTGTTCTTGTTCTGGTACAATGTTTATTTTGGCGTGTAAGTCTCATCAACATGGATGCCAAAATCCAAGATTTTCCAGGAGAACACCACATAGTACCAATACGATCATTATTATTTACTTCACTTGTCAATGGTCATAATGTTGTGGCTTATCGGTGTATCTACATAGGTAGAATTACATCTAAGCCAAATAGAACTAAGGGACTATTTTAAAATAAATCTGAATTTGTAACTTTACATACAGATATAAGTGTCTATGGGTTAAATCAATGTCTACAGAGGGACTTTAACATTCACGTTCATATCAAACATCAGAATAAAAAATGAGATCTCAGTGACTGTAACTGTAGAATCGGTGCTGGTGTTAAACAAGCTGGTTTAAGTAGTTTTGACACTGCTGTTCAGTTCTGCGGATACTTCTTAATGAGAGGTCAGTGAAAGGTCAGACTGGTTCGAACTCAAATTATGCAGTGCAGTCATGTCGACATGGACCTCACTGTCAAAGAAAGGTTTCCAACATCTTGGAAAATCCATAAAAAACTGAGGTTGTTTTGACCTTACCCAATGCTAGTATGGTGATCCTAATAGTGCTGCTCATTTAGTGTGATTTTGAACTTTAAATTTTTAGTTGACAGAGCAAGTAAGTAGATACAAAATTTATAAAAGGAGAAAACATTGACATAGGTTTTGTCCAATGACGAGGATGAAAGAAAGTTGTGTTACTAAAAGTTTATAATTATGTGACCAAACTGATTTCAGATTTTGAAAGTTTTCTCAAATGAACCAAGTTTGTTGCCAATTTACCAAAATGCTCTAAAATGTTTTGGCATACTTTGGCATGCCAATACAGCCCAGTAATTGCTTGTACAATTGGTGCAGCTGGAACTGTTTTTTCCATGCAGGATATGTTCAGGCACAGTATTAAGTGTAGGTCATTGGCATTTTGGCAGTGCTCAGAGACAATGCACAATCACTGCAGTGCAAGAAAAGGAGGGGAAATCTTTTGAGTGGTTTGGGTTGCAGCTACAGTTGATGTAGACAGTGCAAATGAATACACAAAGCATTCTGCAGCCTGAGCAGTCAGCAAGGTTGATTCAAATAGAAGAGCATGTAGTCCACAACCGAAAAAAACAGCTCTTTCTTGTTTATATTGTATTGTATTGCTGTCTGGGAGGACCTCCTCTGTTACAACACCTGACCATGACATCACACATAACATTTTGCTTTGTTTTACGAAGACATTTTTCACATTTAAATCGGTGAAAAACCTCTCCTTCACTTCTCACACTGTATCACAGTGACACAGCTTTGACAGCTGCAGTCATATCCCTTTATTTTATAGGTGCTAAATACGGCATGTTTTTGTCCACTAATATCTATCAAGCAGAAATTCAGTCACTGCGGTATGGAGTCGGTCTTTTCACACTTACATTTTAGCGAATGAAACCTCACACGGCCATTTAGATGTGTCACCTTTAATCAAATCTCACAGCTGCCGAGATTGCACATGAAGCACAGAAATGGTGTACAGTAATCAGCCACAACATTAAAACCACCTGCCTAATCTTATGGAGGTTTCCTCTCGCACTGCCAAAACAGTGCTGACCTGTTGGAGGAATGATACAGGACATCTGGGGGCATCCCATAATGTCTGGCACCGAGATGTTGGCAGTGGATAATTTGGGTCCTTTGGGATGAGGTCTCCGAGCGTCCCTCAAATGCTTAATCAGACTGGGATCTCGGGAGTGTGGAAGCCTGCATTGCCTTGAGCGATTTGGGGAGAAGGGCAGGGGTGTCCTTGGTTAGCAATAATCTTTAACTGGATGATATATGCTAAAGAAACATCCACTTGGATGCCAGAATTCAAGGTTTCCCAGCAGAATATCATATTGTGATGAGAAGATTAATGTCATATTCTTTACCTTACAGTGGTTTGTGTTGTGGCTAATTGAATCTATATGAGATATATTACATCTGTTTTACAGGCTTTTGGGTCTTATGACTCCAGATCATTTTTAAATGCTCACCAGAAATCTACACTGGGTCGCACACTACTTGAGTAATTCTGTATTGCAGCTAAAGGTTAGAAAGGTTGCAATTTTGTTCAAGTTGCTGGGTAAAGAAAGGTTAAAAAAAAACCTTGTTCCTTTCCTGTCAGCACTAATCAGGTGGCATTCATGAGGTGAAAATGAACAATTTCTAACAAGTTTGTGCAATTGAGAGAGTTTGGTGAAGTTCAAGACCTGCAAAAACCACGCGAACCTCACAGAAAAGTAAGAGATTTAGTATGGAAAATGTCCCTGCATGAGACCCAGTGACCCTATTTTTACTCCTTTATTTCAGTCTCAGTGTGTCTCACTCTCTCAGGAAGGTGGTTCAAAATGAGTTAATTCAGAGGTGGCTGATTTGTCTGAAACCTTCACCTCCATGCAGCCTCTATACGTCCTTTTGAAGACCTAAAAATGCTCAAAGGCTGCAGTAACAGCCCATCCATGGCAAACGCTCCTCTCATCAAAATCTCTCACATCTCGTGGAATCCAACCTGGGTGAGAGGGAAAAGAGAGCAGCGGGGTGTGCCAATGAGAGGAAACCAGAGTAGCAGTTGAGGTTAAACACAGAGAAGGGTTTTGAAAGGCAAACTGAACTCTCGCTCCGCTGGGGGATCGCGGGGAGATGAAATTTTCATAGTTGTCAGCGAATGGCAGCTGTCTTAAGTTTTGGAGCTGCGGTGACGACAAAAAAAGCAGACTCAAATGAACAAAACAAAAGCAGTCATGACGTTTTTGGCAAACATATCATCCACTTTAGCATATTTTTCACAGCGGGAAGAAGTTCTTCTGCAGTGTAATCTCTCATATGGAGGCATGATCATTAGCAAGTGCACATCAAGGCCATGGTCTAGATAGCATAACGTTATATACACTAAAATATGGGTATTTTTAGAAGGTACTCTGACTATTTGAAGAGCAGATTTACATTTTGCATCTGTTTCATCTCATCTCAGATGCCTTCTCCGCCTGAAGACATGACAAGAAAGCAGCCTGGAAGCACAGTTTACCTCTCTTACTTTAAGCATTCTCATTTAAGGGAATGCATCCAAGCAACAACAGGAAGTATGATGAAGTCTGGCTGATTTGGCATTCTGCTAGATTTATAGGGTTCATTTGCAAGGGTCAGCGCTCCGTCTCCAAGCAGCAGAAGCAGATTTGCAGAGGTATATTTAAAGAAGGTTGTAGTGAGGGTTGTCATTTGGAATATCACTGAATACGTTTCCATTTCTATTTTAGTATGATTTTTATTTGTTTTCTCAGCTCGCTTCCCTGATAAAGCCCACCTCTGAAGTGTACCCTATCAGGATTTCCTCTAATATAGAACGGCTTAGGTACACTGTTTTTGCAGAGCACCTTAAGACGAACGGCATGTAGTGGATTACCGGGATGAAAACAATGTGGAGAATTCTATGTCCTGACCAAGAAAATAAAAAATAAAAAAAAATAGGAGGAAACAGGACTAGGAGACAGGAATGACCCTTCAGTCATCTGTGTTTGGATGAATGTTTGTGTGATTCATGAGTGACAAATGCTCATTGTAAAATTGTGTGTGTTGAGGTACAAGCAAGTGGCGAGCGATTGGTAAGGTAACCCTCAACAAATTAAAAAGCGAGGTGCAAATGTTTCTTCTTGTTGTTCAGGAGTTACACCACGTTAAGTCCACGAGATGCGATTTTCACGCATGTAAACGCACCACATCTGAAAATCACACGCATGGTAGGCGGACACCAGTGGACCACAGCATTGTCATATGACATCACTCGAGCTTCAGCGGGCCACTTTCAGCTTGGTTGTAAAGTGAACGTGCCGGAAAAACACAGGGGCTCGGCCGTAAACTTTCCCTTTTATTTCGAACATGCTGCATTGAATTTGCATAAAGTAGAAGTCAAGTCTACTTTATTCAAATGAGTTGCGGTCACACAAAGTGAATACTGACATGCAGATAATACTTTCAGGTTAGAAGTCAACAGTTATGTTTCAAAATGTGTATAAAAATAAATATAATATACAGTACCAGCCAAGGGTTTGGACACATCTACTCATTCAATGGTTTTTATTTATTTTTATTAACTTTGATGACAGCCTTACACACTCTTGGCATTCTCACATTTTCAGCTTCATGAGGTAGTCTCCTGCAATGGTTTTGAATCAACAGCTGTGTCCTGTCAAGAATCAATTTGCGGAATTATTTGCCTTTTTAATGTATTTGAAACCAGCAGTTGTGATTTGCAGACATTTACAGCCTGGTGCAAAAAACAGCTTTGGTCTCTATAATTGATTTGTTTGTTCCTGACAAGTGAACAAGGTGGATTTCCATAGAACTCAGCACTTAAATAATATTTATTACTATTATTTAGCATTAAAAGCATGCATAATTAAGGGTGTGGCCACTTTGAATAACAGATGGTGCCATCACAAGGCAGCCCAGGGCCATGGTTTGCATGGTCCACCTCAGCTCCACTCCTGCTCCACCTCTTTCTACATTTTTGGATTAACTTGGATTTAGGAGGAGTCAGGTACTGCCCTGAGCCACCTCACTGAGCTTCAAAACTGCTGTTCAGGACGCCTGTGGGTGACATCATGGAAGGGTCATTCATGGTTCAAGTGCTTTTCTCATTTTACCCGTTGACTGTGCACATTTGAAAAGCATTTCATCTTCTGCATATCTGTACCTACTAGTGGGCCATGATGATAAGAGCAGGCATCACAATATTCCATGTTATTGTGCACAAATCAATATAAGCATTAAAAAAAAGTTGGTACATTTCTACATAGCAAATATCGGCAAATTCAAATATTGCATCATACTTAAATGGGAGCAACAGAAAGAAAGAAGACAGACAGATGCTTTACAGATCCTTTAGAAAATTGCAAAGATGTAACTAATGTCGTGGGTTATACAAGTAAAGAAACTGGTGAATTTACCACATTGACTCTGATACACAAAATATTGTTAGCCAGCAAATCTAGTCAGTATTCACTTTTTTCAGATAAAAACTGCTGGTCCAAGAATTTGTTCATAATAAAATGATTATGAGGGTGCTCCTAGTCAGTGATTGGCTGATTAACTGCCACAGGCATCATATTGTAATTTCACAACAAATACCAAAGGTGAAATATAAATTTGCCAGGTGCTGACTTGTGTATTCATTTGACCCTGGAACCTTAGAATCAACATCTCTGGTTGTATTCAGATTGTCATTCTACACTCCTGCCCATTTTCCAGAAATCAGGGCTATGTGGTGTGGTTTTATTTTCTCTCTGTTGTACCATGCCTTTTACTTTGTGCTGCGTAACTTCAATTACATTTTGTTTAGGATGGTTGCACCCAATTTGAGAGATTATTTGAGCTAAAAATATAAAATAAATCTTGAGCAGTCCAAAGTGAAACCGTTTTTTTTTCAGTATGTTTGTCCATTGTGAGCTAATCACAATGTCCCTCATTAAAAATGAACAGTGTTTTTTTTTGTTTGTTTTGTTTTGTTTTTTAATTGGCAAAAATCCTGATAGAGAGATTGATACCATTCTTTTGCCGGATGGTGCATATGTATACAGTCAGCTGTAGTTACCAACTCCTCTAACCCTAACATACAAAATAAGCATGTTAAGTAGTCAGGTTTAAGTGAGCTAAATTAACTAGTGAGTCAGCTGTTTCCCCTGTTAACTGTATTCATTTTACAGATATGAGTGTGGTTTTATTGCAAGACAAGTAAGAAAATAAACAGACAAAATAATTTTTCAAGATTTAAATCCAGCTTTAGCAGAAAAAGCTACTCAGATGTAAATGCTGTTTGTCCTCTTTTGAGAAACTTTGTCTTCACAAAGTCATTAGAAATCTCTCCTTATTACCTTAATTCCTCTCCTTCCATTTCCCCCCTTCTTTTAGTTCTCGCTGGACAACCTGTGGATCATACATTCAGCACTCACTGCTAACCAGCTGGATGTGAATTTCAATTCTTTGGAAAGAAACGGAAAGAATAAAATACAGCTAATCTCGCTAATAGAGGGAATCAAGTTGTCACGAAAAGAATTAAACAGTAATGAGTCTTTGTTTGAATTTTATCTTTTTGCTGCAGGTTTGCTTTGTATTCATCTGCGGTTATTGTGTCTGTCTCGTTTGAACTGAGCCCGTCTCAAATACATCCTGCTTAAAGCCAACAAGACAGCGGATCCTGCCCGTGTAGTCAGCCGCTGTCAGCTGTCACCAGTTAAAGTCCTCTCCTGAGCAAGTGAATGTGTTCATTTGTGCTTCATCCATAATCTACTTGTAGCCTGCTTGAAAGAAAGACAGTCTCAGAGGGCGACGCTGGCCTGCTTCCAGTTGGAATACCAGTGTCAGAGGAGCCGGGCTTTGAATCGGCGAGGGGTCCATCATTAGGAGTAGTGAGCGAGGATGATTCCCAGGCAGGAAACAGTGTCTAATGGAATTGAGTGGTGACTGTGGCCCTGTGGGAGACTATGCTACAGTCCGTAATGAGCAGCGTAATGGCACGATTACAGCAGCACTTAATGACTCAGAAACGGCCACCACTGTTAGTGTGTGGACACCCTCCACTGTATATTCCTTCTCTTACCTCATTAACTGGAGCCCTGCACAATTACTGCACAATTTATAAGCAGTCATATCCACATGAAGGCACTGGCTATCTGTTTCTGACTGTTACCATTCATTTCATGATTTTTACCATTCTCTCTGTCTGAAAGGCCATTTACACCAGGACTTTAAACAGTGAGTTGTGAAGTGAAATCAAGTGGCATCAGCAGACTTACAGAGGAAGTGAAATAATGGGCTTAGCTTTTGCAAAGGGTCCAACTTTGGCACTTTGACACATAAACTCATGCTATTTCCTAATTGCACAGCACTGAAAGAAGTAAAGAGTCCGCAAAAAGAGAACACAAAAGCAGCTGTTACACCTTTCAGTTTTACACATGCCCAGCCAACGTAAACTCAACAACACTAAAAGTGTGCCATGTTGTCCCTCCATCCGTGTTATCTTACTCTCCAATTAGCAACCCAGTGAGACCTATCGCCACAGTGCTGTGTGTCTTTAAACCTGTCACAGTTGTCTAGGGTGGCTGAGGATGCAGCAACGATGTCAAAACTTGAGATTTCTAGGGTGTAGTTTGGTGTTGTTGTTCCGTGGTACATGCAGATATTGGAAGAAGGGCAAGAAAGCCCTATCAAACACATGGCAGAGATGACTGGATTAAACCCCGAGTCCACATCTGATATGTCACACTAGCAAACCAGCTTTCCATCCTTGTATGATCCTTGCAGAAGAAGCCCCAGAAGGCTGCAGTAGGTATGATCTGCCTCAGTCAGTCCAGTAGCACGTGTTGCCGTACTTACCTGGAGTAAGGTTGTGTTCAAAATTCTCCACTAATTCTAAGTTCAGTTTCTACGTACGAAATTCTGTATTGTGTGCAAGGACAATTTTTAAAAAAAAACTTCCAAATTTGCCTTTTTTTCCTGCCTTGGCAGTACCTTGATGGTAATCAGGTCTTGGCTGCTGACCATCAAGAATTCAATACATTGTTCTATCAGATAATTCAGGGCCATTATATAGGCTGCACTGAATGTCACTGAATGGGACCCATGTTGAATAGTGGATTATGTAGCAAATAAATTTAGATGCAGAATATTTACTTGAAGTTAACCTGTATATTGACAGGGATGAACTGGAACATAAAGTCAGGGCTGAAGGCCAGTGCAGTTGGCACATAAACACAGTCCCTGGCAGGATTGTCTCAGTGCCCTAATTTTAGCTAATGGTATTATACAAGCCAGTGTATTCGCATAACAGATTTAGAGGTAATGTCAAATTGATGCTCATTTCAAAGCGATTATACTCTGTAGGAAAGACACTAAAGACAGATCACTTTAAACGTTCCATCTACCTTTTTACCATGACTTCAAGTAATTCTACCTAAAACCCACCTTTTTATTGTTATTAGTCTCTGCAAACGCTATAAATAATTCAACACATCAGAGTCGACAGCTTCATCACAAAATAATCATCATCAGTTTTTATGTAGCAAATAATTTCCTTTAGTTTCATTATCGCTGCTACTTTAATGTCAGTCATCATTATTAGAGATTATAGGTGTTGCTTTTATGTAGTACAAACACAGGTGCGGGTGTTATGACAGGTAAGATTAAGCACATATTGCCTCGTGAATGTGGCAGCAGCTCTCTGGGGAAATCCACTTGACATTGCCTAAGGATTCTGCGCAGCACAGCTAACAGGATCGGATGTTATGTCAAGCAAAGGTACAATTTTCATTAACCTCCAGCGGTGGCGTGATTTGAATGTGCCAGCCCAGCAATTAGTTGATTGTGACTGATTGACAAAGCCCGCGCTTCTCAGCTCTGATGAAAGCATCAGAGTCAGAGAGCAAGTGCACAGTAGTGAACTCCATTCAAGCCTTTGAGCGAGCCCCTTTAGCCTCCAACGCTTTAATTTCCAGCATTGTGGAATTCACCGTTCTCACAAGGTCACTGAAAGACTCTAGAAAGTGGAGACAGATTTGATATGAGCCAGACACATGAAAATTCTGGAATAAAACTCCCTAAAGTAAAACAGTGATTCAAGTGGGAGGTATCCGCTGGTTCTGTCAGTGTTTTACACAATAAGCAAAGTTTTTTTTAATTCAAATCCACTGAATAGAATAAACATGAACTTAAGGAACAAAAATGTTTGTTTCATTTACATTTATCTGTGCATTTTTCATCTGTCTACTACATTCACAGATTACTGCAAATGCCAAGTGCAATTATAGCCACTATCATTCTGTCGAGGCAGAATACCACGCATATTTCCAGACAGATAGCGAACAAAAAGGAGAGACCCGGCAGGCTCAACTGAGATTGAGTTCTGTTTACTTACTCTTCTTAGCCTTTTATATTTTTGCAAAACTGCAACACAAATAAAAAGGTAGACCACGTTATAAATAAATATGGAAACAAAAGTGCTGTGGTGATAAGAAAACCTCATTGCACAATTTGCACGCAACCACGTCTTTATCCGAACCGCCTTTGGGAAGTTTTTTAGAAGAAAGCTTTCTGTCTAACGAGCTCAAAGCGGTCTCGTCTTCCTTCACTGCTCACCAAACTTTTTTGTGCACTGACATCACTCAATGCGTCCTGTGTATCTTCTTCACGGCTGACAAACAGACTTTAGGTTCATGACTGCCACCAACCAGGCTGGAGTGTTCATCAGTGTTACCAATGTGCTAGAAATTAGGGAACTGAGAAAGGTGTGATTATATGCATTATTATTTATTTATTATTAATTACTTTTCTGTAATTACTTGATCTAAAATAAAGCGTTAAAGTCCCAGCCCTAATTTCAACTATCAGTTATTTCAGCTTTGTGACTGAGAAATCTGGTTTTGTTATTGACTTTGACATGGCGGATGGCTCTAAATTCTGCTCTTCCCATCAGTGCTTTCCCCAGTCAAAATGCCTGATTGTTGCAGTTGGGGACAAAACACAGCATCAGCAGCAGCAGATCAGATGGGATTTCAAACACTCTGATCTTTAGCTTTTGCCCGCTGTCGGCAGTGCGTGTAACAGACTTTCGAGCTGTGTGATTGGATGTGTCTTGCTGAAATTGTCTTGCACAGTTCAAGTCAGAGAATTTCATGCCAATCCAAATCATACAAGGGCTCCAACTGTGAGTCACATAACCCTGTCTTAGGACTTGTGCTTCCAGGACCACATACCCAACATTGCTCCTGTTGATCAGTCACAACTACTAATTTACCGTAAGGAATAACTGGAACCTGTCTTAAAGTCACAAATTGTTTCCAATTGTGACACCATAAGTTAAAACAAAGTATTAAGAATCTATGTAGAAAGATAGATATATAAATGTAAATATGTATAATATACAGTGATCAGCTACAGCACTAAAACCACTGACGTGAAGTGAACATTGATTATCTTGTTACAATGGCACATGTCAAGGGGTGGGATATAATAGGCAGCAAGGGAACAGTGAGTTCTTGTAGTTGGTGTGTTAGAAGCAGGGAAATGGACAAGCGTAACCATCTCAGTGACTTTAACAAGCACCAAATTGCGATGACTGGACGACTGGGTCAGAGCATCTCCAAATGGCAGGTCTTGTGGGGTGTTCCCAGTATGCAGAAGTCAGTAGATACGAAAAGCAGTCCAAGGAAGGACAACTGGTGAACCACTGACAGAGTCATGGGTGTCAAAGGCTCAGTGATGCATGTGGGGGGGTGAAGGCTGGCCTGTGTGGTTTGATCTGACAGAAGAGCTACTGTAGCACAAATCGCTGAAAACCTTTATGCTGACTATGATTGAAGGGTGACAGAACACGCAAAGTGTTTGTCTGTATGGGACTCACAAGATGATGAAAACATTAAGTTATGATTAGTGGTAATATACACTACCTTTCAAAAGATTGGGGTCACCCAGGCAAGTTCATGTTTGCCATGAAAACATTTCTATTCATGTGCTAACATAATTGCACAAGGGTTTTCTAATCATCAGTTAGCCTTTCAACACCATTAGCTAACACGAAGTAGCATTAGAACACAGGAGTGATGGTTGCTGGAAATGTTCCTCTGCACCCCTATGGAGATATTCCAGTAAATGGAATAGTCATTTACCACATTAACAATGTCTAGATTGTATTTCTGATTCATTTAATCTTCATTGAAAAGAACTGCTTTCCTTTCAAAAAATAAATAATAATAAACAACATTTCTAAATGACCCCGAACTAAAGTTAATGTAATATACTGATTGCATTCAAAAGGATTTATAACAAGACTTAAAATAATGTTTTAAAAATAATAAAACATTATTTAATAAAAATAATAATGTTTTAAAAATAATAAAGTTTGAAAAATAATGTAAATACATGATAAT
Organism: Acanthochromis polyacanthus; assembly: GCF_021347895.1. Classification (NCBI taxonomy): domain Eukaryota; kingdom Metazoa; phylum Chordata; class Actinopteri; family Pomacentridae; genus Acanthochromis; species Acanthochromis polyacanthus. The sequence continues at coordinate 14,806,664 of NC_067116.1, forward strand.
AATAATGATAGTAGTAAATTGGAAGAAAATGGAAACTCAGTCATATTTAGGGAAAAGAATAACAGCAGTGACTATGCACATGGAATTCATTCAGTATTAAAATGAGCCTTTGTTAGCCATATAATAGATGCGCAAAAACATTTATTTATTTTTCATATTAATAACTGAATGTATCGTATCAGTTTGATGCCATTATTAATTCTTCACTCTTCTTATTTATTTATTTTTTATTTCTCTTGGAATCTCTTGGATTCTCTTAGAATTTCTCTTTTTAGTTTCTCCTGGAAAACACTGACCACTAAAAATGCTGGTTCATTTATATACTTGGCATTGTCATGACTTATGTGTGTAAGTTTTGCTCGTGAAAGTGGCACAACAAACATCGCACAAGAAAGAATAAGGCCCCGGTAGCACAGTTAGAAAGCTCTGTTCTCCATTTTCATAAATGCGTTTGTGGGACTGAGGGCTCAGGCAGAAGATATTTATCGTGCTGATAAGCTTCATCAATAGGCTGAAATGCAGCGTGAAGTAGCTCATCAGATGAACCTGTTTGAGCTCTCCCTGGGCGGTCACTCTCCTCTCACTAAACTCAACAGTCAGAGGCAATTGAGTGAGTGCATCACAGCTTCAAGAGATGCAGAGCCTAATGTGATATGATTTGCATACACGGTTGTGCAAGACTTTTTTTTTTTTGGTTGTAACAAAGGAACATGTACCCTCCACAGTGAAATTAGAGAACCTGCTCGAAATCTCCAGTGCATTTATATTCTCTGTCTGTGCTCACTGAGACATTCAGTGGCGCAGGAGGTTGTAGAGGATTCCGGGTTGACATTTGAATACACTGCCTGCTTCTCAATTCTCTTCTGGAGCCTCTATTCTAGGACATTTCACCAGACTTTATATTGAGCTCATGCACCTCTAACACCGCACCTGATCAATATGTTATTGCAGCATTGTCAGGGACATATCTGCCATTTAGATTCCAGCCAGCCACCATGACATTCTACCCTCCTTGCCACGGCGGGGTCTGGTCTGGCCACTGGAATTTTTGCAAAATTGGAAATCTCTGGGGGTGACATCACATGTGTATTAATAAAGCTTAGGAGTCATTCTCATAAAGGTCACCACCAGAATCACCCGGACGAAGATTTGCTGCAGGAGCAGAAAAAGCGAGGCGGTGGCGTGGGCATCTGCTCTCCCTGGGAACCGAAGAGTGAACGCAGCATTAAAAATCCTTTAATTTGTTAATTGCAGCAAACGATTTCCCCAGCCAATTATCCAAATGCCACAGTGAAACATTGTGAGACTTTGCTGAAAGTGCTCAGTATCATGCCTCATGCATTGGTAAAAGCAAAACAGGGAGTGCAAATTGCTTTTTTTTCTCCCCTTTCAATCTCGTAGTTTTTAAATTGTTCAAGCTGCCTTTCTCATTTATCTTTTATGCGCACTGATCTCCCATTGTGTGAAAAATATCATTCTTCAGCAAGTGTAGATCTGTCTGTATGGGCGGGAAATTAAACATAACGGCGTGCTGGGAGAAATTAAGCAGAGATGTAGAAGTAAGGTATGCCATTGTTGTTGCTGGAGGCCATAATATGGCATTCTTTTACTCTAAACCTTTTTTATATAATTCCAGATCAAATTAATTTAGATAGAATTTCTCCCTTTTGTTCTAGAAAAGTCTGAAAAGTTTAAACTTGAACTGTTCCTTTTTCCCCTCTTCTTCTTTCTTCTGCTCTTTAAACTGGTTTAAATCTTATTTTTGTGTAGAGTAGTTTCCAAAATGCTGTAATTGTGCAAGTTTATGGATGTCTTCAATCTGACATGAGGAATTCTCTGAACAACTTCCCTTTCATTGCATCCATGGTGTCAAGGCCTCCCACAATCATATTAGCTTGTCGAGGCAAGCCTTTTGATCTGTTTCTCTCATTTTAAAATAAACAGTTCTGAGACAGTTTCAGGTTGGGAGAGAAAATGCTCGGAAATCAGCAATAAGACGATCTGCAGTGCTGCTGCGGGCGGGCGGGCGGCTTTGAGATTGACAGTGCTTAGATTGGGGAAAACATGGCTCATTTTTGATTGGCATCATGGAAAAACATTTAAAGCTTTTTCCCCCCCTCTCTGCCTCTTCCTCCGAAAGCTCTTTATATACACCGTGTGTGTTCCCTCCCCTCTGCTGCAGGTCAAACTAATTCTGCATTTGCTATATTTGAGGAAATTGCCGGCCGATTGGAGAAAAGCGCCTGTAGCGAGAGATCAGGAATGTGATCCTAAAGGCCGAGCACAGCGTGGGAATACAAAGGAGATCACGACGTGCTGTTGCCTCAAATTTGAGGTTTTAGTGTTTGTCCCATTAATCTCTGACGCTGATAACCTCTGATCTGAACCAACTTCAGCCTCCTTATCGAGGGCTTTGTAGATATTAATCTTCACAATGTCTGCCGGAGCTGCTGTCACATTTAACAGAGCGACAGGGTACGGTCGGTAAACTATCCCTTTTGCAATGGCACAAAGTGGAAATAAAGATCTGTTACCATGCTTTTTTGTTGGGTCTCTTTTTAAAAATAAATATTTCTATGTTGTAAATGTTTACAGTGGCACATAAAGCCAAAAGTGCCTCCCTCAGTGGAATAGTTAGCTTCTCTCTAAGGCTCAAACAGCACATAGTCTGTTGAAATATTCTGAGATGGTTTAACATTTTGGGCTTATTTGCTTTTTTTTTCTGAGAGTAAAATGAAAGATTGTGTTTGTGGATGAGTACGGAGCTCAGAGTCATAACTTGTTTGGTCTGGCTTAGCAAAAAGATTGCTAACAGTGTCAGAGCTGTTTCCAGTGAGCCAGTGAGGTTGTGCTCAAGATTCAAAATATCTCTTAAGCTGAATTACACTGATCAGCCACAAAATGAAAATACACTGGCAGGTAAAGTAAATGCAACCCATTCATGTGCAACTGAACTGTTTTCTGAAATAAGTTTTGAAGGGAATGTATTTCCTGTCAGATTATGTTTGCTTGTAATGTATCACAGATTCGTTTCTCATCATTGCATTTTAGCTATGTGTTTTATTGCTTCACAGTCATTCCTTTTCAGGAAAACAATCACATATTAGATGGAACTTCTTGCCCTGGTAACCTGGAAAATGGAAGACACACTACCAACATGTATGATATTTTTCCCAACACGAACCTGATTATTTTAGTATAAACCTTAACTTAGCTTCATGCTAAAGTGTCTAACAACGCCTCATATTTTTCTAAACAAAAGCATGTACTTTGGATGCCCGAATCTGACCAGAAATCAAATGAAAACTGAAAGTAAACAACAGAAAACTAAACTGATTACTTGAACCCCAGTGTTATGGGTGGAAGACCAACCTGGTTTATGCCACCGCAACTCTGACTGTCAATTCAGACTTCATGACTTTTCCAAAATGGCTGCCTTTCCCACCACGTCTCCGGTCACAACTTACATTTTTTTTAGAAAAATAAAATCACAGTCCCTTTTAAAGATATATGAGAGTGCAGTTTAGTTGTGCAAGATTTTAATTCTGTGCAGAATGCTATTAATATTCTTTCCACAATACAATGTGCCCTGAAAAGTTAGCTTTTTTAAAAAAATAAACCAACATGGCTCACTTCAAATGTTTTTTTTTCTTAAAACAGAACTTGTCATTTCTCTGGTATGATTTCAGCACCTGATGGTTTTCTACTGCTGTATTCTGTAAAGAGAAACTAACATCTCATCTGTTCAGGATTTAAATGAATGCCTCAGTAGTATATAAAATAACACAGTGTCCAGGTTCTAACATCTAAGGAATGTATAACATAAGACATGTCTTTCTGATTCATCTAAAAAGTCAGGCTTTTACAACGAAATTTACACCTTTCTCATTCATACATGGTGCACCCTGCAGGCCAAATGTATCCAAAGGACCCACTGCCAATGTCTGTGCTCCATTGGTTCATTTAGGAGACTTACACGGTATTAGAAAAGAGGTTTAATTGTTGTGACTAATCAGTGTATGAACGATCTCCTGTAAACAAATGGCTGATTTATGTGTCATCGCAGTCAGAAATTGCCCAATAGAACAGATGAAGGTAGCCTATTGAGCTTACTGAAAGCTTAAAATTGACAGACTGGATCTGTCCAGCTGTTACAGTCTGGATGTAAATGTGTTCTGTAGTAATTAAATTAAACCACAGGCAATTTTGTGTGCTACATTACTACAATTTCATTGAGGAAATTCGTGGTTTTCTTAAACTCATGACTGCTTATTAATAAAATAAGAGTATCAAATTTCGATGAGATCTACAAGGTACCGTTACCAGTAATTGGTTGCTTTTTGGCCTGCATGAAGCCCAGAAGCTGATGAAAATATGAGATTTAACAAGAAGGAATGACAGTGAAATTGATTTCTGCTGCTTTGTCTTTTTGTTTTTTGTTGTTCTGCAAAGTTTCAATTTATTGTTGGAGCAGCCTTTTCTTACAGACTGACTAAGTTTGTTAGATTGCAGCTTTTATTCAGATTATATGATCCCAAAATAATTACCATGAGACTGTTGTACAGGATTGCATGGTGGTCAAGTGCTTAAAAACATGTTTTATTTCTCTGCCAAGGAACACAGCAGAGTTATGTGACGATCAACGCACGTTTGTCCATCTGTCTGTTTGTCCATCTGTTTGTCTGCTCGTCTGTTAGCAACATTACTCAGAAACAGATTTGGATGAAATTTTCAGGGAAGGTCAGAAATGACACAAGGACCACCTCACTAGATTTTGGCAGTGATGCAGATTAAAGTTGGGATCCACGGATTTGTTAAATATTTCTGTATTGCTAGATAACGGTACAACGTCACTGTAGCACTACATCAGCTGTCTGCTGATGATCACATGATTGCAATCCTACTACAAATCGACCGCTGCAGACTTATCGGGACTAATCTGTGACAAATTGTGGAGGTGTTTTTGAGTCCCATCAATTCCCGCCACCCACTACATATTAAGGTCACGCGATCCGGTATTCATGCATAGCTTACACATGCATAACACATGCCTGAGCTCATTTTTTATTAAAGATTTCATCTGTCAGAAATGATACAATGACAGAGCAACCGTGACAGAGTACTATGCTGACTGAGTGCTTTTGTTTAATTAATATATGTTATTGTAACATATATTCTGGTGATACTGATCGCATTATCAGCATCACCAGAACAGTGTTTTACCACTTAAAAATAGATAGGAAATTAAAGTGCTGACATCTCAAACTGATTCTCAGAGACTGGTTCATGTTTTCAACTCAAGCAAGTTTGAATGCTTTAACGCTCTATGTGCAGTATCATCCAAACAATCAGGGGGATGACTCCAGCTCAATCTAAATGCAGCAGCCAGAGTCATTAGAAGCAAATGGAAATTTGAACATATCACTCTGGTAGCGAAGTCACTCCATTCGCTCCCGGTAAAATACAGAATCACCTTCATAAATTCTTCTAATAGTCCATAAAACACTTAATGGTTTGGCCCCTCTGTACATCTCTGGCTTGCTCATTGATTATAACCTAAACAGGCCCCTCAGTTCTTCTGGCTGTACACGGAAATAGATCTGAGTCAGGTGAGGAGGCCTGCAGTTACTGTGGTCCTGTGGTCCGAAACAACTGTCCTACTGTCCAGGTTAATTAAAGTGTGTGTGTATATGTGCACTCGTATTGTTGTTTCTTTGTTAAATTGTATTTGTGTTGATTTACTACCTCATGTTTATGCTTGTATTTTTACATTCTTTCACACAAACCACACTGAGTTAACATGTAATGAAATGTGCAAAGTAAACAAAATTGTCATTACCATACACTAAAGCATGATGCTCGGGTTTACAAGTGAGATCACACTACAGTAAGGGCGCCTTTTTGCCGCCTGAACCAATCCTAACAACAGTTTATCCACCCACCCAGCACTTCTCTGGCTGTAGCATGTGTGACCAGATACAGCTAACAAGCACAGGTTTTGGTTTTTGGCCTTGTTAGAGGCACAAGAGTACCAAAGCTGACAAGCTCACTGTAACAACAAGACACTGAGAAGCTGCACCCTGCTGTTGACCAAAAAATTGTTCCAAATGTGTAACTCAACAAAAAATAGTTGGTGGATTTCACAAGTATAACCAGATTTACTAACATGTGACATTTTTTTTCTTTTTTTTTAAACCTTAATAAGAGACTGGCACACTTCATTTTTATTCTTTTTTCTTTTAGATTCTGCACCACATATTTTCTGCATTTTCGTCAAATGGATTTCTATTAGACTGAGATCGGACGGCTGAACTTGTTGCCACGTTTTCATGAAACCAGTTTGAGGTGGCTCTTCCTTTTTGACACGATGCATCATCAATCTGGAAGTCTCATAAGAAGATGATAAAGTGTAGCAATAAACTGATGTTCAAACATACTGGGGTGTTCAAATGATGACTGACTGGAGTTCAGAGGACCAAACAAAAACATGCATGTTCACAGACAGGACAAAATGTAAAGACACATTTAAATTTTTTTAATTACCTTTTTTTAACCCAGAAGTCCGACTGACATTAGACATCTCTTTTACGAGGGAGACCTGTCCAACGTAGCAGCCATACAGAAATGCAAACGGTATATAAAATAGATACATGATACACAAGTAAACAATAAACAGTGAAACAACAGAACAGATTGACAGATATTAAAGGACAGTGACCTCTCAAGAAAAACATTCCTCATTCGCTGTATTCTTTATGACACTTTTAAAATCATTAATGCATATGAATGTTTCGAGTTTAAGAGTTTTTTAAAAGGTTATTCCATGACCCTTTTCAATATAGTTCACCTCGGTGCAGCACTGCTCACAGCTGCCTCAATAATAAACACCAAGTAAAATTATCACCTATTTGTCAGTGTCAACAAAAACTGGAAAGGTATAGCAAGGGTGGTTAGAAAATGCATGCACTTAATTCCACCATCAGCACTGCATTCTCTGTTAGAAAAGTGTGGAACTTCGGAGCTCTGAGAGTGAAAACTATTTGAAATGCTACATGCAGCCTGTCTCTCTGGCTGTCTTTGCTCTCTGTTTCTGTCTGCCTCTCTCTTTCTGCTCCACCATCTGTAATGAGCTAAGCAGTGGAGTGTAAGCAGCTTCTTAGATAATGAGGCACAACTCCCGGGGGAGTCAAGCTGGGCCCGCAACTTTAATATACCATTGCTTCGTCCTGAAAATGAAAGCAATTAGAATGGAGAAACTGAGGAGAAGAGATGCATGCAACTTGGAGTGTCAAGAGGAGACTTTACCTCTGCATCGAATCTATAGCTGCCATCCATCCATCCATCCATCCTTCCATTATCTATACACTGCTTAGTCCTCATTAGGGTCAGCTGGAGCCTATCCCAGGTATCACAGGGCTACATATTTATAGACAATTTAGAGTTACTAATTAAACTCAGCATGTTGTGGGACTGTGAAAAGAATTCGGAGTATTCGGAGAAAACCCACACGTGCAAACTCCATGCAGAAAGATCACGGGAAGGTCGGGACGCAAACCAAGGATCTTCTAGCCACAAGACGAAAGTGCTAACCACTGAGTCACTGTTCAGCATGCGAACCTCTTGATACTCAAGCAACTTCAGTTGAATCCATAAATGATTAAATATAAATGGATACATTGCAAACACTAGCTGTAGTAGTAGTATCTAATGCGGCATACTTGTAATGTTGCCACTTTAGCAAAATGTCAATAAATACATAATAAAAGTCATAGGCTGTGTCCGAAATCGCATACTAACGTACTACTCATACTAAATGTGATGTCAAAATAAGTATGTAGTGCGTTCACATTGGATAGTATGAATAGATTGAGTACGCGAGAAATACCCGGGTGTATACTATATCCGGAAAAATTTTAAGTATGCACGGTGACCACACTAGTCATACTCAACCGCCCCATAATGCTTTGCGAGCTACCCACCAAAATGCAAGCCTCCGCGGGATATGTGGCCGGACCGGGGCGATTTTTATTTTATTTTATGTGGTTAAGTAGTCATCCTAATCACCCCACAGATTTGAGAAATAGGCGTTTTCTGACCAATGTTTTAAATTTGTCAGACGCCTCACAACGTGCTACTGAATGCTAGCAGCTAGTTATAGCAGCTCGTTTTGCATACAGAACAAGTAGCAGCTACCTCCAGTAGCCTGCAGCTACAACTGAAACGATTCGCATAATCTGGCTAATAACTGCATGAGGAGTGCTGGCTTGAAATTGCCACATTAATTATGCGACTGTTTGTTAGCGTAAAATCGACCTGAAGCCGGCATTCAGCCGAGATATTTGATAGCCGTACTTCCGGTTTTTGTTATCGGAGGTTTGAAATGCATTATGGGAAACGTAGTAGTATACTACAGTGTGAACGGTCGGCATTCTAATCATACTTATAGTACGTAGTATACAGTATATACTCATCGAGAATGTAGTATGTAGTACGTTAGTATGCAATTTCGGACACAGCCATAGTCTTTTCAGGTGGAGGCCAACTTACTGATCTAACCAAAATATATTAAAAACAAGAAAAGCACTCAGAGAGCGTAATACTCCACCAAGGCTGCTCAGTGGTTGCGTGATTTCCAATGGATAAGTCCTGATGAGTCGTTTTGTAGTAGGCCTGATTCCTGGAGAAAACCCACACATGCAAACTCCATGCAGAAAGATCCCAGGAAGGCCAGGACACAAACCAGGGATCTTCTAGCTGCAAGGTGAAAATGCTAACCACCAAGCCACTGTATAGCCCACACAAAGGAAAACAATGAAATTATGCAAATACTTACCGGTATTGCCCAAGTGAGGGAAACTCTTCGGCCCGATTCAGCCTGTATTAAAACTAAACTGCTCCAACAGGCCCCCTAAACAACAGAGCATCAATTTTTCATTGCATTCTGCACCAAGTAATGATGGTCACATTTGTACATCTACCACTTTACAAATGGCTAATAACTACATTTCCAAAAGACTACAGCTTCAATGCAATGTAGATGTATAAATACTATAGGGTGTTTTATAGCTGGAGATAGTGGCCTGGCAGTCTGCTTCAGCTGTGGGAGCCGAGACCTCTCGAGCTTTTCTTGGAGGATATCTCCATAATAGCCTCATTATTCAACCGTGAGCCCACAAACACTCAGCAACTGGTGAGGGGCTCATTACTTCAGCCTGAGTATCACCTTTTTGCAAGAGGCTGCATGGCAAATGCATCCTGATTAGAAGGGTTGTTTAGCTGGGAGAAATGCAGTAAAAGTCACGATCTTCATTTTTTCTTTTTTGTTTTGTTTATTTTTCTTTTCATTTAAATCAGTAGCAGGCCATTCAGGAACAATCGATGCAAGCATCCCAGTCTCAAGCCGCACACTGAGATGTGTTCAATAATTCAAGCAATGTTTTCACTAAAATGTGCAGCTGGAAAGCGAAGATGCACATTATAAAAAGCTCCTATGTGTATTCTACGTCTTGTTCAAGTCTAGTACATAAAAAACAACCATCACTCCTGTGTTCTAATGCTACATTGTGTTAGCTAATGGTGTTGAAAGGCTACTTAATGATTAGAAAACCCTTGTGCAGTTATGTTAGCACATGAATAAAAGTGTGAGTTTTCATGGAAAACATGATAAACAATATATCTATTTATGATATTCCTGCAAAATCCAAACTATTTTCTTCAACGCCTCAGGATTGAACTGATAAAATAAATTAATGTTTTAGTTAGTGATGTTTCACAATTTATTTTGTTGTCTTTAGACACAGCCAGACATCCTGTTTCTCCATGTCCTCTCTTCATGCTAAGCTAAGTTAATCAGCTGCTGGTGGTAGATTCAGATTTACTGAGTGATACCAACTAATGCTACATTTTCAAATGAAATATCTGACTTTTATACAAGCACGATGAACCGAAAAACATGATGCTTTCTTCCCCTTAAAGCTCCATTAAATAGAAAACCTTTACATGGCTCAGCTGTGTGAAAATGCTGCAACAATTTTCAATCCTCCTCCAGCACATTTTGCCTTAATGTTCAAGTTGATCTTTAATTAATCATGAAAACTGTTTCAATGAACCCTCTGACCATTAATACATCTTGAGAAAACCCTGTGATCCCTCATTAATCACTCAATAACATTTGATTGCTTCATTTATGAACAAAACCTGTGACCTTGTAATCCCTTTGATGATTTTAATACATAACTTGAATTAGAAAATAAAAGGTTGAATGCAGGACGTTTGTGATTTAAGTGGTGTCACATGGTAGTAGTGGTGTTTTTCCATCATTTGAAATTTCAACATTGACTTTTTATTTGATTCATGGGAATAACCAGCTCCCATATGATTATGCTTCAACTCAGTTTCAACACAACGTCACATTATATTTTAGTAATATAGCCATACATTACATGTTTGAATTGGAAACTGATTCGAAATAAGAGTATTGATACATAAATCCCCACAGTATTAGGTACTGAGGTTTGTTACTTATGAAACCCTGGAAGTCTGAATTCATCTTATTGAAAACTGTCATGGCTACACTGCACTTTCAAGGTGGAAAAACACAGTCGTGGTGCTGCCTGCTTTTTTCCAGGGTGTCGCAGAAACACCATATGGAGGTGTTAACAAGCTGAAAACTTCATTTTCACCAGAGGGTGTTTTAAGATTTAACTTCTAAAGTCTAAATCCACATCCAAAAAACGGAACGTTAACAAACTGGAGGTAACAAATGTGTGACTGTTTACTTTAAGAAATGAAGAGGAGCCATTATCAGTCAGTTTGCAGACACTGAATCTGAATCCAGTGCATCTGGGCTATGACCAAGATGGCACCAGCCAGGCTGCTAATGCGATGCACAGCTATAACAGAATCACAGTTTAATTAATGATCATGGTTCTGTCTTTCGGCTTTGTCTAATCCTCAAGAGAATGTCACACGCTGTTACACTTCCCACATGACAAGAGATGCTCAAGTCATCTCACATTACATTTTTTCCCCCCCTTTTGTATGACTTAAAGTGGCAGTAATTTGCATAATCTGCCCTCACGTAAGCATCCATTAGCACTCTTCCCTCTGCGTGTGTCAATGTGTGAAGGCCTCGCTCCGACTGTCTTGGAGCAGAAGAAGTAGAAAACCAAGAGTCCCTGTTTCCCACCTGTGCCCCAGTATAGCAGTTACATGACAGATAGCTGGGTTGTCAGGCTCCGGGGCCCTTCCTATCCATGATAGATACCCTAGCACAGACTCCCGCTTGTTGTGCCTAGGGTTACCACCGCAAACCTGGGGGGATCCTAATTAGCCTGTGGTCGAAAAACATGCTTCGACATGATGTGTGTGTTCACAAATGCAAGAGCATAGCATCCCACAGGCTCTCAAGTACACATCATATACTGCTATCACACACACACACACACACACACACACACACACACACACACACACACACACACACACACACACACACACACACACACACACACACACACACACCTTTATATCTGTATACTGTGCGGTGTACATATCATCAATTAATGGCAGCTCATATCAATAAAGGTATTTTTTAGATTATTCTTATCTACAATGATATGTACATAAACAAATGAATAAAATATATATTTTCAGTTTGTTTTTTTTAACAATATAGGGCAGCGATTTGGCCTCTATCTGGAAAGTCTGTGACTTTTATTATGTACAGACGTGGACAAAATTGTTGGTACCCCTCAGTTAAAGAAGGAAAAACCCACAATTCTCACTGAAATCACTTGAAACTCACAAAAGTAACAATAAATAAAAATTTATTGAAAATTAAATAATCAAAAACAGCCATCACTTTTGAATTGTTGATTAACATAATTATTTAAAAAAACAAACTAATGAAACAGGCCTGGACAAAAATGAGGGTACCTCTGTAAAAGATTGAAAACTATTTGACCAGAGTGACATGATTAACTCAGGTGTGTCATTTAATTGACATCACAGGTGTTTCCAAACTCATAATCAGTCAGTCTGCCTATTTAAAGGGAGACAAGTAGTCACTCTGCTGTTTGGTGAAAAGGTGTGTACCACACTGAACATGGACAACAGAAAGCGAAGGAGAGAATTGTCCCAGGACATCCGAAAAAAAATTATAGACAAACATCTTAAAGGTAAAGGCTATAAGACCATCTCTAAACAGCTTGAAGTTCCTGTGACAACAGTGGCTCATATTATTCAGAAGTTCAAGACCCACGGGACAGTAGCCAACCTCCCTGGACGTGGCCGCAAGAGGAAAATTGATGACAAATTGAAGAGACGGATCGTTGGAATTGTATCCAAAGAGCCCAGAGCAACCTCCAAAGAAATTAAAGGTGAACTCCAAGGCCAAGGTACATCAGTGTCAGATCGCACCATTCGTCGTTGTTTGAGCCAAAGTGGACTTCATGGGAGACGACCAAGGAGGACACCACTGCTGAAAAAAACTCATAAAAAAGCCAGACTGGAATTTGCAAAAATGCATGTTGACAAGCCACAAAGCTTCTGGGAGAATGTCCTTTGGACAGATGAGACCAAACTGGAGCTTTTTGGTAAGGCACATCAACTCTATGTTCATAGACTCAAAAACCAAGCATACGAAGAAAAGAACACTGTCCCTACGGTGAAACATGGAGGAGGCTCAGTAATGTTTTGGGGCTGCTTTGCTGCATCTGGCACAGGGTGTCTTGAAAGTGTGCAAGGTACGATGAAATCTGAAGACTATCAAGGCATTCTGGAGAGAAATGTGCTGCCTAGTGTCAGAAAGCTTGGTCTCAGTCGCAGGTCATGGGTCTTCCAACAGGACAACCATCCAAAACACACAGCCAAAAACACCCAAGAATGGCTGAGAGAAAAGCGTTGGACTATTCTAAAGTGGCCTTCTATGAGCCCAGATCTGAATCCCATTGAACATATGTGGAAGGAGCTGAAACATGCCATTTGGAGAAGACACCCATCAAACCTGAGACAACTGGAGCTGTTTGCTCATGAGGAGTGGGCCAAAATACCTGTTGACAGCTGCAGAACGCTCATTGACAAATACAGAAATCGTTTAATTGCAGTGATTGCCTCAAAAGGTTGTGCAACAAAATATTAAGTTATGGGTACCATCATTTTTGTCCAGCCCTATTTCATTAGTTTGTTTTTTTAAATAATTATGTTAATCAACAATTCAAAAGTGATGGCTGATTTTGATTATTTAATTTTCAATAAATTTTTATTTATTGTTACTTTTGTGAGTTTCAAGTGATTTAGTGAGAATTGTGGGTTTTTCCTTCTTTAACTGAGGGGTACCAACAATTTTGTCCACGTGTGTATTTATTTACATTTTGCTAAAGTGGCACCACTACTAATAAGAAACATTAGATACTAGTACTGCAGCGAGTGTTTGCAATTTACCCATTTATATACATTAACATTCAAGAGTTTGGGGTCACTTAGAAATGTCCTTATTTTTGAAAGAAAAGCAGTTTTTTAATGAACTAAATTGAAATGAATAAGAAATACAGTCTTGACATTGTTAATGTGGTAAATGACTATTCTAGCTGGAAACGGCTGATTTTTAATGGAATATCTCCATAGGGGTACAGAGGAACATTTCCAGCAACCATCACTCCTGTGTTCTAATGCTACATTGTTTTAGCTAATGGTGTTGAAAGGCTCATCGATGATTAGAAAATGTTCGTGCAATTATGTTAGCACATGAATCAAAGTGTGTGTTTTCATGGAAAACATGAAATTGTCTGGGTGACCCCTAACTTTTGAACGGTAGTGTACAATCATCTCCCGATTCTATTTAAAATTTTGGAGTGTCAAGAGGACAGTTCTGGAGTCATAAATAACATCTTTTTGTATTTTTTTTTATTATTCTCACGTGGATGTTCCAAAAGATTAATTCATTACATTGTGGTTATGATAACCTTTGCAAGTGTAAGTTACACTTCAGTAAAGAGCGGTCAGAGCCTTAGGTAGATAAAACAGAGGCTGATTAGGTGGTCTTTCAAAAGGTCAAACAAACCATTAACTGAATTGTGCCCAATGAGAAAAGTCTATTAATGAGTGCAATCAGTGTGGTAAGGAACCTGGTAATAATTCCTCTGCTTCTGACTGGATCCAGGTGTGTCTGTTGCAATAAACAATGACGTTTGCAGTTTAGCTTTCTCTTCCCTGCTTTATCACACTGCTCTTCTTGCTAATGCTACCTCAGTGACACTCCTGTGGGCAGTGAAATCATGATGGCTGACTCTAGAATGAGATACTATTTGCACCTTAGGCATCCTAATGCTTTCATACACTTTCTGCTTTACCTTATTATCTGTCTGCCTCTCCTTCTTCACTTTTGACCTTAACTTTCAGCTGATTTCAATACTCAAAAGCATATATAACTCAAGATGCTTGTCGGGAACTTAGACATGGGTGAGGTTGAAGAACACCCTTCTCGAGGCAAAAAACCCAACATCAAATATTAGAATTCCAAATCACACTATCATTCAAAAGTTTGGGGTCACCCAGACAATTTCAAGTTTTCCATGAAAACTCACAATGTCTAGTCTGGATTTCTGATTAATTTAAGCTATCTTTATTAATTAAAAAAAAGAAAATCTTTCAAAAATAAGGACATTTCTAAATGACCCCAAGCTTTTGAATGGTAGTGTATTATTGACTACATTCTATGACCAAATTTTGGGCCATAGTGGTTTTCGAATACACAGCTAATCCACAGTTGTGGTGGCAATGGCCCAGGTTTAACAGGCAGTTTCACACTTACCACAGGGTTTTTGGTTTATTGCCAGGTTTCCTCTGTGTACCCACTTATGTGGACAAGCTTTAGCAGTTGTAATAGCTTTTAGCAATCACATCCCAATTTCACTAGGAATTGCACATTATAGGAGCAGCATTGTGTTGCAGTGGTTAACATTGTTGCCTAGCAGTTATAGGGTTCTGGATTTTCAACTTGCTGGTTGGCTTGGGGGCTTGGTGATTTGCACTTGTGCCTTGGAGCTAGAAGATCCCTAGTTCGCATCCCAACCTTCCTGGGATCTTTCTGCATGGAATTTGCATGTTCTCTTCTCTGTATGTGTTTTTTTTTTTTGACAGGTTCTCTGGAATATCCCCACAGTCCAATAACATGCTGAGGCTAACTGATTATTCTAAATTGCCCGTAGGTGTGGGTGTGCGTGTGATTGTTTGTCTCTATATGCGTCCCTGTGACAAACTGGAGACTTGTCCAAGGTGCCCCTGCCTTCACACTAAGTCTGCTTAGATTGCTTCCAGCCCCCGACTCACAACCCTAATGAGGATTAAGCGGTGTATAGCTAATGGATGGATGGCTCGGGTTTTCAACTTCCTTCCCCAGTCCAAAGACATGCATAGTAGTATGACTAGTGAAACTGAAACTGGTTGTGTGTGCAAATTGACAATGCAAAGCCATCTGTCTGTTTGCATGAGCGCTGTGATGAACCGGTACTGTGCCCAAAGTGTATCTCCACCTTTCACTCAGTGTCAGCTGGAACTGTCTGTGCATAAAGCAGATATAGGTAAAGGATAGCTAGATGAATAATCCACACTTTTGATGGATTAGCATGTTTCAAAATTCTTGTATCCTGCAGAAGTGGGAGTAGCACATTAGATATAGATAGATACAAATACTAAATATGCATATCAAACATAACCATTCATTGTTTACACCAACTTGCGAGCTGGCTTATTTCCTGCCTTTGCTGGCGCATTTCTGTGGATCTTTTCCACCACCTGTCAATCAGCAGAAATAGTGTGAAACCATCAGCAGAAATGTGTATAATGCCGCCCACCAGCATGTGCCTCCATGTGCATGAGCGCACAAACAAACACGATGGACACCCATTTGCAAAAATATTGTTCTGTCGCCTTACTGGAGATTAAAAAAAATCTACAGCTCACCTTTAACCGATATCTGAATGCATCACAGTTTAGAATGATGACTGCAGCTACACCCAAATAACATGTTTCTACAGGAAATGTTCGCATTAAGAAAGTAAAAGTGCCAATTTACAGGGTCTTTAATGTGTGAACAAAGCCTTGGAGACAACAGCTTGCGTGTGTGTACACACACACACACACACACACACACACACATACACAATCTCACTAAATGTTTGCTCGATCATGCATCTCTGTGCTGCCACATACAGTTAACAAAGCGGGCCATCATTTATTGTAGATTAATCCACGTTCCACACAGTGTCGGGACCTGCACTTTACCTTGTTTTATCGTCATTAAAGGGAAGCGATTGAAGAACAGAGGAGCATGCGGGACGAATGAGGACAAAAGAGCACAAAGGCGGAAAAATATCCTGTAAATGGTGATATTACGTGGGGAGGCAGAGAAAACTGGGTGAGGTAAAGGAAAGTGAATGACCCTTTGACAGATGAAAATAACAGTGGATCAAACTAGAATACAGATGGTGGAGAAGACAAAGAGAACAAGATGTTCCAGGTTTGATTTTAACATTTTGCTGTTCTGGTAACTCTGCAGTATGTGATGTCAGAGAGCGTAGGTCACGGGAACAGAACGGACTGGTCGACTTGGAAGGAAAAGTCAGGATTTGAACAAGCTGTTTGAAAGAAAAAGAAACAGGTGTACAGGAATAAAACACAGAGGTGTAGAGAGATTGAAGGTTCCTGCTTTAATGAACCCTACAGCAGTGGAGAGCACCTCCATGTTGCAGCTCCTAGCATCTGCCCTTCCTGTCAAGCCCACGTCCAAGATGTTCAGAGCAGCGGTGACAGCTGCAGCAAGCCCCACTTTGAAGTCCGAAATGTAGCAACAGGGTATATAATGACCCCGCCAATCTCCTCCCACCACCCTGTCTGCCTTCCATGGCCTCTGTGAGGCTCAGAGACGGAGGCCTAATGAGCATACTTTCCTGAACAACTTTCACTGAAGGCAAATGCATTAATTCTTGATCCGCTGCCACACTTTATAGTGCTCAGTCTTCCAAGGGAACACGGATGAGTCAGGGTGAGAGGGAGAGTCACTAATGCATGTCTCAGAAAAAAAACACAGACAAAGTGGAAGAGACAGGACACAGAAATGGGAGGATGGTAAGAGAGATCTGCATCTTTGTCGAGCAGTGTGACAGGGAGCTAGACAGACATGGTTGAGAAGCACAAGTGACTGCTGGATTTAATGATATCGAGGTAAATAAGCTTCTGTCTCCTTCCCAAACAGTTAAAGGGGGTAGCTGTCCGATATCTGGCATAATTAATTAATGTTTACCTGCTTAAAATCCCAACCCAGGTGCCGCCCGAGGATAGACGTTGGATGCTTCTTCATTTGGGCTGTCAGGGTTACAAAGAGGAGAGGTAATCCAAATCAGCTCTGCCAAGGACAGCTGCTTCATCACAATTATAACAAGGTGTCTGCCTGCTGCATCCATACCTGCGGCACTTCAAACAGGTCGAGGCTAATCAATCCGTATCTTTTCCTGCCGGCAGCGGCGGCTTCACATTTCTTTGGGAGATGTTTGATGTTAACTAAAGTTCCCAACAATGTTCCATTAGCGAGATCAGGTTCAATATGGCAAAATGGAACCATCATAGTGAAATGATTCCTCATAACAAAGGCTCCAGGGAGACGTGTGGAAGGAAAGAAATCAAGTTATTGGTGTCAGAGTTGTGTTTAAATGGTGACAGATAACAGCAATTTTCGTAGGTTTAGATCGAACTCATTTTTACTCCCATTTCCTCGGGGTGAGGAAAAACACAATTACTTCTTCCGCCACAGAGGCAACAATCATTTCATGCTTTTTTGGTTTGGGGTGGGGAAGTGGGGGAGTGGGGGCAGTTTAGGTTTCTGGCATGCTGAAACAACAGGTTATCTACGTTATTCTGTATTCTTTTATTTCTCCACATATTTGAGTTTTATCTGTGGGAGCTTTTTCTCTGCATCTGATGATGAATGGTCTGTTGATGCCCTGAGAGATCTTTACCTGCAAGACACTGTATATCACATCAAAAGCAAACAAAACACAAACGCGCTATCAACTCCAGCAGGAATTGTACCACAGGGCCCGTAGATCACGCTATTTTAAGGCACACACATTTCAGACAGAACAAATAAAGCTCGGCCCCGAGGGAGGGACCAGTATGAAATGTCTCAAAACAGCTGCGTTTTTTATACTCACTGTAGACATTGTTTATTACCTGCCCAGCATAAATTAACTAAACACACTGCCAGACACGTATTGGGAGGTTGAGGCCTTTCATACTGGAAACTCAGTCATAAAATCAGGACAAATGCAATGCAAAATATTACATACCACATTGGTGTGAATGCAACCATGCATCTGGAACAACTGTGTGGGTCATTTTGTTAAACCGCATCCACTTTTAATAGTCTGTTCATTCAAATTACAAAATAACAAAAAGAAAAACTGAACAAAAGTCCAGTTTCTCACCTACTGGCACTGAGTTTTAATGAAATTACATAAAATATCCACCATTGCTGACTAATTCTGTTCCGTGTGCTGCATTGTAAGTCTGCCGTGTCCTTTCTGTGGGTACAAATTACTCATCACAAAGTTAGCAAAGGCAGTTGTTCTATGTGGGCTCTTTGATATTGTGAACGCCATAAACTCATTTTTGTTCATTTCTACCCGATTGGTGTGGAGGCAGAAATATCAAAACCCAGCAAACAAAAGAAAAGAAAAAAAAAAACTGTTCAATACAGCTAGAATGATACCAGTAGAGTCAAAGGCGTGTTCAGACTGGATTTTGTCAGATAAATGTGATGATGTATGGGTCATTCCGGAATTGGAAGACATTTTATGTCTCATCATTCACCCATCAAATTTCAAAATAATCCATATATATACAAAATAGTAAAACATGCAGTTGTTGTGTAACTGTACTTGCCCTGAGACCAAATCTAAAAAATTAGTAGAAAAGAATGTTTGAAATTTTTTTTAAAAAATGACTAATAAATCTGGAGTTCCTCCTAAAATGTCGATTTTTCTCTTGTCCCAAAGAGAAAATGACATTTTATGGGGAACTTCAGTAAAACAGCCATTAAATGAACTGTTTTATTTGGTGAATCTGATGGCCAAATCGACCAAATAAAACGGTTAAAATGAAATTTAAATCTCTGTTTTATGGTGTTATTTTTTGTAATGTGGGAACAATTTTTTTAATCGTCACAATATTTTAAATTATAGTTATTATGCATGGATTGTGTGTCCCACAGCAACCCTGTTAGCATAACCTTTTTAGTGACAGTGACTCACATAAAACACTTTATAACATCATCAACATCATTAACATCATCAAACAGTCTGGGTAGAGCAAAGCTATGTCCTCTCTTTTATTTTTCACATTTTCATAACATTGTCAGCCTTGCCTGAATGTCTCACTCTACCTCATATTATCCACTAAGCACAAAGCAAGTGAGGCTGCTGGAAATGCCAGTTTTGAAGAGCCGGAAAATGTATTTCTTAACTGACAGTGATGCTAGAGGAAGAGTTAACGTCTCACCAAAGTGACTACAATTCATCCTGAGGGGGACATGAATGCAGGCTGCGAACTACAGGGGAGCCAGGGGGAGTTTGGCTTCACTTAATAAGACTTGACTCCCCTGAAAACACGATTTGTAAAATTTGGCTGGGTCTCTAAAATATTGACAGTGTGCTGTTTTTGCCCTCCGTTTCCGTCACCATCATTTATCATACACAAAATTAGGCTAATAGTGATGTATGGTTCAGTTAAATTCAATTAAATGTTATTTATATAGTGCCAATTCAGAACCAAAGTAATCTCAGAGCACTTCATGTAGCAGTGATTCATGCATGAGGGTGGTTCATTGCTCATTCACTTTAATAAAGGGGTGTGCTATTCAAACAAGTTGGATTTTGTTGTTGCCTTTGTAGAACTGAATAGAAAGCTGTATGAACCATAGTACTCAGAAATATAAAGGTGTATTTATTCCACACAGGATGGCTGAGTAGTGAAATGGTCTTTGTAGTAGGCTCTTGATATTTTTCATCTTTGGAATAGTATGAATAATGAGAAATTATATGTAAGTCATGTGATTTATTAATGTATCTGTTGTTTTAGCCACAAAAGTGTTACAAAATGAGCTCCCTTGAAAACCATAGTTTACAGTGTATGAATGTCATCTGCTAATTCAACTTCGAGCTGTAGAGACACTTAACAACCACAAATGTCAACCTCATGGAAAAGTCTCTTAATCACTTTCCCCTCTCAAGTGTTCTTGAGAACAACATTTGAACCTCTGCTGCACTCTCACATGCCTTTAGATCACATGGCGAAAAGAGAAATTTTCCAAAGGGGATCAGTGAAGTACTATCGTCATCATCATACACCCCAAGAAACTCAATGAAATGGCAGTGTCGCCTGAAGAAGTCCAGATAGTATATTCTGTCCACTAAACAACCATCTCCACCATCAGGCTTATTTCCTTATCAGTCTTTCCATTTGTTGATGTGCATTTGGACAGACTGCAAGTCTCCGCAGCCACTGGAGCCCTCTGGAAAGCCTTCTGCTCCAAAGTCGCCACACTGCTCAGCATATGTGGCAATAGATCAAGCACCTGTTTCTGCCTGTCACATCTGTGCTCAAACCTCTGTGGCTCTTATCTGGCCGACAGATACAGATGACCATGCATCTGCAGGCTGATGCAGATGATGAATGAATGAGTCCACTCCGTGTGTTACATTCCCTCTCTTTCGGTCTTCGGACGAACCAAAGCAGGGAGTTATTATTAAACCTCGGCATCTCTACAGTCTGTCCAGTAGTCGAGAACACTCTGCTCTGATTAAATAAACCGAGGAGCATCGCACACATTTCCCACTCTCGCTTCATTTCCTGCACTTTCTTCTTCTTGCACTCGTCTTTGTCATAGTCTTCATGTTCTCTTTTCATTAGCCCTGACATCCATAAAGTGAAAGCCGGGCTTGTGATCCTCAGAGCTGGCACTGCAACACTTTGCTGCCTTGACAAGTACTCAGTGAGGAGAGCACAGGGAGAAACATTTACTCATTCTGTTTGCAGCAAAGGGGATGGGCTCCCTGCTCTGCCTCCCTTTGATTGTAATCCTATCTAGGCCAGCACAAGACACAGGAGACCTCATTCCCAGAATCTTCGTTTGCATGGATAAACAGAAGATGGGGTCCAACGATATAGAATATTTTCGTCTTTCAGCAAATTTTTAAGTGCTGCAATGCATCCTACAACAACTTCACACAGATTAAAGTTGTTCATTGTTATTTAGTTGCTGCTGTGGGGTGTAATGTTGTTCTAAAGCACTATTTTTCTTCTTCTGCTTTCCGATGTGCTATTTTTAGATAAATGATGTTCATAAGTTGTTGCTGTACTGATGCTACTTGCACTAATACTCATGAATAAATATATGTACGTCTTCATGTACTTGGTTCATATCGCAGCAGTTCCTAAACTATAAAAGCTGAGGTAAAAATACAAGACTTCTCACCAAGGGAGACAGCTTTAGAGTCGGTTTCGGCGGGATAATTTTGCAGAATTCTGACATCATATATTGTCAGACAGTTTGATTTAATTTGTTTGTGGTTTTTGTAGATTTCAATCAAATCCAAAACCAGTGCAGTGCAAAATGAATCCATGAATTATTCATAAATGTACACTTAATGATGACAAAGCCTTCCAAGGCTGGGGACCTGTGTCGTAAGCAGTCTCATTATTCTCCTCACCACCAATATTACAACCCGGGCATCAGCCTGACATACTGATCTGTAGCGGATGGTTTTCAAGCCAGGCTTCTCACCAAAACCCCAGTAGTCTAAATGTTTTTGCATTTGTGGTGATGAGAGTCAGCAGAGAAGAAGCCCCAGCACATATCAGTGTGTGTTTAAGCTATCTACAGCTGCAGCTTCATTCCTGCACTCTGCACCAAAATCATTTAAAAATAATGAAGAGAAGATGCATGCAAGTCAATTTTGTGCACGGCAAGCAAGCGTGATTCCAAACAGCGTGATTCCATCATGCATAGACACCCTTCATGCATAAGATGTGCAGCTGCATGCAGCAGGGTTGCTCTCCTGTTGGGGTAGTGTTTGCCCGAGTGTCATCGCAGTAATGACGGTGCGTCATATGACATGGTTGTTCATCACATTTGGCCTACTTAACAGCAGCAAAGACATAAGTTATATAACATCCTAAAGAGCTCACAATGACTGCATCTAATCCAGTGTCATATTAAAGTACCTCAGAGAAACAGATGCGGTACATATGCCTCGGATGACATCAACATGTTAGATGATTTTCTTAACATAAATTCCACTTTATTTCAATTCAGGAATAAATGCGACAACGGAGTGTTACCTGCTTGGATCTGTAATAAGAGTTAGTAAGCAGCGTGTGAAATATTTTCATTAGTGCAAGATATGTGAACTTAATCAGGAGTTATTGACAGAGGTTCAGCTTTTTTGACTTGTGTGATGTGGATTCCCTAGTCTTGTTTATTTCTAATTATTCAACTTCAAATAGCATGGGATTTCTACTGCAGTCACTGATTGTGTATTAATACCTAACCTTGTTAAGGTGCACACATATTTGGTTCAATATTTCAATATCAGAAACACGCTCCGTTCCTCATAAACCCGTTACTTTGAGTGACAGCACCCCGGAATGAAGAGAGACGAAGGAAAAAGCCAAGTTAAAACCTGGGGAGTATTTTAGATTTCGGCAGTAGATGAAAGTCGAGCTGTGAATGCTATCATGATCGCTGGAATAAAGAGATGAGGAAAACAGCTCAATAATTTATCGACACGATGCTTTAATGTCTTTCAGAGTACAAACAAGTGCTGCAGCCCTGGGGGCACGCTCCCTGCTGTGACCTATGTTAAATGGGATGCCTTGACATTTTCTGTTTCAGTCTTAATTTCAAATGGTTTTCACAGTAGGCAGGAAAAGTTTTAGAATCGGTAGTTTTATTGACGTCTCTTTTTGAAATCTATGCACATAACCATCACCTAATGGGCTTCAGAGCATTAGTATCCATTTGCGTTAATCAAAATTGCTCATGTAAAGATGTCAGTTGAAGTCCTTGCAAAGGGTAATAAATCATATATATTGAAGCAATCTACTCCAGAAATTTTAACCAAGTTCAAGTAAAATCATTACAAGTAGTTCAGTGAGAATGCACTTTGACTAAACACTGCCTTTTAATATAAGTGCAAAGTGCAATAAAACCAGAAAAAACAAAGCAACAAAAATCTTCGTGTATATAAAGTACATTGCAGCTTGGATTTACAACTTTTTTATAAATACACAGCCAGCTTCCTCAGTGTGGCCTCATAGTTATTAACCAGAAAAGAGGACAAAACCACCACTATAGGGGTCCATAGACTTTATACAGTCATATTAAGAAGCATAAATCAAACAGCCACTCAGTTATTAATGCAGGAACAGAGGTGTTCAGCTTTTACATGCAGTCTTACATTACAAGGCAGTTACAGCTAAGGATTATCAAAAACAGTGTTGGCTGTGCTCACTAGAGGGTGACATGACAGTAGTTTTTCACTCTTGTCATGTCCCTTTTGATTTGACCTTCTTGCCATCCTTTAACATTTTTTGCTCACTCCATTGTTGCAGTATGTTGGCAGGACGAACAACACTAGTTCACCTGTAGGAATGTGGCATTCCATAGCCTTAATCCAAATATCAAAACTGACTTTACTAAAGGGCGCCAAAAGAAATTAATCTGAATAGAGCAAGCGTCTTATTATTATTATTGTGTCAGTTAGCAGCTGCAGTGATATATCGTTCATGTTGAGGGTCATCACGAAAGGTGGGTTTGCAGCTCAAGAGAGCAAACATCAGTTTTCACAGTAGATGAAACCGAAGTCTTAAAGCCTGCTGAGGCCAGGTCAGGAGCACGCATATTGTTTTCTTTAACATTCATGTGGTGGTGACTGGGAAGTAGTCCCACAGATTGGACTGTTGAGTCCGGCAGTAAGATCCTTGGCTGTCCGAGGGAGAACATTCAGTGCAAACTGCCAGTGCAATCTATTTCTCTGTGTGCCTGTTATGCATTTGTTTGGCCACAACAATACAATCATTGCTCTCATCAGTTGCCCTTCTCCCTAGACTAAAGTTACTAAAATGTCTTCCTCAAAATCAGTTTCAAGTTAGAGTCACTGTTTCTGCAGAGTGTTGGAAATTGAGCAAAATCACAGATGGTACTTGACACGCGTACATAATGGGACTTCCAGGGAGCGTTCTAAGCATGACAACACTATTGGGAGTGGTTTATTGATGCACAAGGGGACTACTTCAAAGTGAATAGGGATCTAATTTAATCAGAAACTGGTTTTGATTTTTGTGGTGAAGTCTGAACTTTCTGATAGCTCCCTGTATTAAAGCCCAGAAGTGTAGTGCAGAAACCTCTCATTACAAACATGAATGCGCATTTGAAAGTTGTGTGGTACAGAAACCATTGGTCTACAAAGATATGAAAAGAGTGATATAAATGAGTCATCCTTCACCACAACTTGACAAATATGATACAGGATGAATTCTTGACCCATGCAGTGAGGGTTGTGTTATGCCATGGGGGGTATTTTGTGGTTTAGGTCCACTGGTCCACTCAGAAGGAAGGGTCACTGCAAAAAAATACAAAGTACTTCAGAGTGACTTTATCCTGTGATGAAATATTTCTATCCTAATTGTCAATGGTCTCTTCCAGGACCACAGTGTGTCCATCCATGGGCACCAAAAAATGATCTAAATCATATGCTATTGCAGTCACAGCCTCAACCCAAATTAACACCTGTGGGAAGTTTTGGACAAATATGTCAGTGTTCTCTACCCCCATCACCAAAACACCTAAAGAAGAAATATCTTATGTAAGAATGGGATTATGTGTCTCCTAGAGTTCCAGAGATTTGAAGAATCAGTACCAAGGGGTGCTGAGGGTGTTCTGGTAGCACATTTTGGTCCAAAACCTTACTAAGACATTATGTTGGCCTTTCCTTCATTTGCAAACTGCCTGCATAGAGGATGTTTAACTTCACTGGTGGGAAACTCGGGCCAGCTTTATCTATCAAAACCAGCTAGCACCTACACAATAAGTCCAGGGCATTTATGTTGCCATGCATACCATTTTCTAGACTGAGGGTGGTACACTTCTCAATTAGTCTCCCAGCAACAGTAAAACTCCTCTTATGAGGTACCTGTTGCTGGGATTGCCAGCAGCCCCCTGGCAACCAGCACTGGTCCATGATTCAGTCGACTCTGAAGCTTTACTCATGCAGTATATTTTAGCACCAACTGGTACAGCACAGGAGGACATGAATGAGAGAGAGAGAAATACCTGAAGGACTGACTCCACAGACTTTCTGATGTTGTCATGAGGTCGTAGCACCCACTATATGGAGCCATAATGCTGACAGTAAGTTTTGGCATTGAAAAATGTTGAACTGAAAGCGAAAATACAAACACTGAAAAAATTCAATATTTTTTAGGATATTTTTTGTACTATGATGTGTTTTACAATGCCAATCTTTAGATTTTTTTTACAATCTATTTATTTTTTTCACGTTTCACAGGTTTTCAGTTTCAACTTTCTGATTTTCAGTTACAGTTTTCTTGTTTCAAGTTTCAGTCTTACTGGCAGTGTTTTCGTGTGAGGGGCGGGGGCTGGGGGGGTGGGGCTTATAGCGCGAGAACGTGCTTCTTGGTTTTGAGGAAAGGGGACAGGAGGAGATTGCCCTGTGCTGGCTAACGCCATTTTCATTTGACCAAGCATGGATCAGAGTTCACCTGGACCTGGGACTTCGAAAACGCCAGTAAAGCCTCATTTCCACCAAGGGAACTGGATGAGAACCATTGGTTCAAGGTGACGGCTGGTGCGGGTCTCGTTCAAGTCTCGTGCCGCCAAAAATCCCGTTTGCTTTTCCACCGGCTATGAGTCGAGTTGCGGCAGCGTCGTTGTGTTACCGCAAGACGTCAGTACGTCACTTTATCGTAGTCATGGGTAACGGCGATTATGTTTGAGAAGACAGGTAACTGTCAGAGATGTTTTGATTCTTAACAGTGAATGTGTTAGCGTTAGCTTAGCTACTTAGCCTCAAATATGTTTGCATCCATTGCATAGCGGTTAAACAAACACAATAAATTGATGATAGTATCTATATTTACCTTTATAGATGATCTTAATTACGAGACAGAGATCAGCTGTTGTCTAGGAACTTCCGTGATGACGCTACTGGTGGGACACAACTGTACACTGTAAAAAAAAAATCTTAAAAAAACGGTAATTTTCCGGCAGCTGGGGCGCCAAAAAAATACCGTGAAATAACAGAAAATTACTTTCTCATAAAAACACAGTTTTTTTCCATAATTAAAATACAGTTAGTAGTTGCAAGATTTTGCCTTATTTTCAGGGTTTTTTAACGTTTAATTAGAAACATTTTCACATTTTAAAACAATTAAATTACCTATAAATATGGTAAGTAAATGTCGTATTACGAATAATAATGCTTAAATTTACAGAAATGTGCTGTTATTAGTTGGTTTTAATGACATTATTTTACGGAAAGAGGTTGTATAATAATTTGTGTTTGATGTAATATAACAGTATATAACACACAAAATAATGTGATTCATCTTTCAAAACATGTCAAAAAACTGTTGAAAAACTAGATATTGGGTTTAAAATTGCAACAATTTACTGTTAATTTTAGATCACATCAAATGCATATTTAGTTATTTTACGTTGTTTTTAACATTTAATTACAAACATTTTACGTTTTAAAACAATGAAATTACCCATAAAGATGGCAAATTAACATTGCAATATGAATAATAACGCTTAAATTTACAGAAATATGCTGTTATTAGTTGTTTTTAATGGCATTATTTTATGTAAAAAGGCTGTATATTACTTTATATTAGATGTAATATAACAGTATACGACACAATAATTTGATTAATCTTTCAAAACGTCAAAAACACTTAACTACATATTGGGTGTACAATTGCAACAATTTACTGTTTATTGCAAGTTTAGTTTTTAGTTTTCTTTTACATAGATTTGCTGAATATTTAAAGGGCTTTCAACTTAAAAAATGTTCTCACCTAATAACACCAGAATTATTTTTATTTAAAGTATTATTTTGGTTCATCTGACCACTTGACATTTTCCCAGTTCTCCTCTGGATCATCTTCATGCGATCAGATCAGACCAAAATAAAACTTTTGGGTGTAAACTCCACTCTCTATGTTTGGAGAGAAAAAAGTGATGGGTGACATCTCAGGGAATCATCTCTACTTTAAATCATGGTGGTGAAAACATCATAATTTGGGGCTACTTTTCTGCAGAGCGGACAGGACGGCTTATCCGTAGTAAAAAGAGGATGAACAGGGGCCTGAATTGTGAGATTTGGGGCAAAAACCTCCATCTCTCATTCACAGCAATGATAACTGAATGTGGCTGGATTCTCATAAAAAGAGTTTAAAAAAAATGGTGTAAATTGTGCTACATTTGTTTGTAAACCTGCTCAAGACCTCCAGGAAAAGTCTGACCTCTGTCACTGCAGACAAATTTGTGCTAAATTAATAAAACAAAATGGGTGCCCATATTTATGCACGTGCCTATTTTTGTTTGAGTAATTTTTACTCACTTTCTGTAAATCCTATAAACTTTATTTCACTTCTCAAATATCACTGTGTCCCTCTACTATATGATATATTTAAGCTAATTTTCTGATCCAAACGCCCAATGATTTATAAAGAAAAATGTAGAAAATTACCAGGCGTTTCCAAACTTTTAGTCTGTACTGTACATCTTATTTTGATGTATTAAATTGACTAGTGGTGTCTTACCTCTGTAAGAACTCCAAAGTTGATGCTTGGGCTGCTGGGTAAGATATGTTCATACAGTAGTACGAACCAAACATCAGCAAAAGAGCATCACTGAAGATTCTGATGTGGCCATTCACAATGGTCTGGTCAACAGACAGCATGAAATTCTCCGCTGCCAAAGTTGAGTTTCCTGTTGTGTACAGGGACAAGAGAAGGACAAAAGAAATTTAAAATTAAATTATCATGTTACTACTGAGTCCAGTATAACAATAACAATCAAAGTAATAGTAGTAATAGTTTTCTGTGTTTTGGTTTTAATATATTGTGGTGGAGAAAGAAAAATATTCATACCACACACAACAATACATGGTGTACTTGGAAGTCCAGCACAGTCCACTTCAGAGGGCAGGGTTGTTTGATCCACTTTGTAGAACATCTGTTCTTCTTCTTCATTGAAGTACTTGAGGAGCAAACGTGAGAAAAATTTCAAAACCAAATTTTGACAAGTTGCATAAAATTAAGCTTCCTAATCGAGCCAAAAATCATGCCATTTCAAGTCATACAGTGAAAGTTGTGGACAAAAAACTAGTGAAAATGTATAAGAGTGTTAATAATTGATTATTGTTCATTGTTGCAACTCTGAACAAATGTTCGTCTTTCTCTCCGCCTGAGTCAGTTCACAAAAGCAAACGTAATGACTCACTGTTAAGTGGTAAGCTAACGTTAGTAGCTGGTCTGGCTGAATGCTAAAATGCAGCTAGCTAACAGACGCCGACACCGCCGGCCATGCTTTTGTCATCATAGTTAGCTAACATTTCAATTGACGACATACCGGGATTCAGTGCCTTTTGCCGACTGCGTAAACTCAGAGGCATGGTGATAAATAAAGCTAATGCGACTCAGCTTCAGTTTGATACTTGCCTTCTACATTTCTCATTCCTCCAGCCTCGACATTAGCTGCTGTCTCCTCGAACTGGAACCGCCGCACGATGGTTTTTGAAATTGTTAAGCGTCACGTCAAAACAGCCAATGGCATGTCGCCTTCTTCTTCTCGAACAGTTTCTGTCGACCAACTCAAACGGGAACCGCGCTTTTCACAGCACCATATGGTGTTGTTATCATCACGTTGGTCCGGTTCGGGTGTGTTGTCTGTGCCGAGAGACTTTTTTCCTTTTCCTTTTTTTTTGTTTTTGTACGTGTGTGTTTGTGCAGGGAGACTTTGCAGCAGTAGAATTTCTCCTGATTACACGTGTTTTGTTCAGACATGCTGTGAAATAATTCTGAAATAGTTCTGAAGCAGCAGCTGCAATAAAGTAGCAGCATATTTATCAGTGAAATGCTTTACTGAAAGCATTTAATTGCAGCTCACTTGGTAGTGCTGATGCCCCAAAAGCAGAGGCAGCGGCCCTAAGTTCAAGTCCAACGCTTTGCTTTGCATATTATTCACCCTCTCATGCGTTCCCCTTTCCCTATGTCTCTTTAGATGTCCTTTCAAAATAAATGTTAATATAATGTTAATAAATGTTACCATCTAGGAAATTACAGTAATTGTAGTTATTTTCAATGGAAACATTAGTCAGTTAACAAAGAAATGAAGTAAAATTACAAATGTTTACTATTAATTTCTCAGTAATTTTAAGTGATTTTTTTCCTTTTTTTGTTAGAGTTTTAAAGTTGAATTTTACAGTTTATTCCCTTAAATAGCAGACAAATATTTGTGAAATCAGGATACATTTGTGAACATAATTTAACAATAAATATATGTATATCTAATGGATTTTTTTGTAAAAGAACAGAAATATTGTGTGTTTTCACAGTTACAGTGATTTCATGTTATTTTACATTTGACATGTAAAATAACAGTCTATTTTTGTAAATTAAATGGTATTTTAAAAATACAGGAAAAATCTGTAAAATAAACAGTAAACTTCTGTTATATTACAATTTTTTTTACAGTGTACCGGATTTCAGCTGAAGGCTGCTGTTCTGTCTAAACTGTCATGAGACATCTTTATTGTGATATACCCTTCACTGCTGTTAGCTTTTGTTTTAATAAATTGTTTGAGATGAGAAAATCACTATTGCATGTTTCTACTTAAATGCCCTACCTTCATGATTTAATATCACCATAGCATTAATTTTTACAATTTCCATAAATGTCACTTGAAAGTTGAGTAACTTTTTGTGAGTAGTGTATGTAGACATGTAACGTAAGCACACTTAAATAATATATCTGCTGCAGTACTGCAGTTTATCTAGCTTGGTGTGACATATTGTAAGAAACAACATATGTTGCTGATATGTTTCAGATTGAAATCTGCCTGAAATGCACAATTTATTATCTGTCAAAATGTGTGTACGTAGAAGTGTGCACTTACACACGTGGACAAAATTGTTGGTACCCCTCAGTTAAAGAAGGAAAAACCCACAATTCTCACTGAAATCACTTGAAACTCACAAAAGTAACAATAAATAAAAATTTATTGAAAATTAAATAATCAAAATCAGCCATCACTTTTGAATTGTTGATTAACATAATTATTTAAAAAAACAAACTAATGAAATAGGGCTGGACAAAAATGATGGTACCCATAACTTAATATTTTGTTGCACAACCTTTTGAGGCAATCACTGCAATTAAACGATTTCTGTATTTGTCAATGAGCGTTCTGCAGCTGTCAACAGGTATTTTGGCCCACTCCTCATGAGCAAACAGCTCCAGTTGTCTCAGGTTTGATGGGTGTCTTCTCCAAATGGCATGTTTCAGCTCCTTCCACATATGTTCAATGGGATTCAGATCTGGGCTCATAGAAGGCCACTTTAGAATAGTCCAACGCTTTTCTCTCAGCCATTCTTGGGTGTTTTTGACTGTGTGCTTTGGATCATTGTCCTGTTGGAAGACCCATGACCTGCGACTGAGACCAAGCTTTCTGACACTAGGCAGCACATTTCTCTCCAGAATGCCTTGATAGTCTTCAGATTTCATCGTACCTTGCACACTTTCAAGACACCCTGTGCCAGATGCAGCAAAGCAGCCCCAAAACATTACTGAGCCTCCTCCATGTTTCACCGTAGGGACAGTGTTCTTTTCTTCGTATGCTTGGTTTTTGAGTCTATGAACATAGAGTTGATGTGCCTTACCAAAAAGCTCCAGTTTGGTCTCATCTGTCCAAAGGACATTCTCCCAGAAGCTTTGTGGCTTGTCAACATGCATTTTTGCAAATTCCAGTCTGGCTTTTTTATGAGTTTTTTTTCAGCAGTGGTGTCCTCCTTGGTCGTCTCCCATGAAGTCCACTTTGGCTCAAACAACGACGAATGGTGCAATCTGACACTGATGTACCTTGGCCTTGGAGTTCACCTTTAATTTCTTTGGAGGTTGCTCTGGGCTCTTTGGATACAATTCCAACGATCCGTCTCTTCAATTTGTCATCAATTTTCCTCTTGCGGCCACGTCCAGGGAGGTTGGCTACTGTCCCGTGGATCTTGAACTTCTGAATAATATGAGCCACTGTTGTCACAGGAACTTCAAGCTGTTTAGAGATGGTCTTATAGCCTTTACCTTTAAGATGTTTGTCTATAATTTTTTTTCGGATGTCCTGGGACAATTCTCTCCTTCGCTTTCTGTTGTCCATGTTCAGTGTGGTACACACCTTTTCACCAAACAGCAGGGTGACTACTTGTCTCCCTTTAAATAGGCAGACTGACTGATTATGAGTTTGGAAACACCTGTGATGTCAATTAAATGACACACCTGAGTTAATCATGTCACTCTGGTCAAATAGTTTTCAATCTTTTATAGAGGTACCATCATTTTTGTCCAGGCCTGTTTCATTAGTTTGTTTTTTTAAATAATTATGTTAATCAACAATTCAAAAGTGATGGCTGATTTTGATTATTTAATTTTCAATAAATTTTTATTTATTGTTACTTTTGTGAGTTTCAAGTGATTTCAGTGAGAATTGTGGGTTTTTCCTTCTTTAACTGAGGGGTACCAACAATTTTGTCCACGTGTGTAACAGTGAACAAAATCTCTGTAGATTATAGACAAAACACGCATCTTTCATCACAAATATATTTGTATTCACCCAAAGTGCAAAAGTAAAATACCAGTGTACCTAAATAGCTAAGAAGGAAAAGAATTTACAAAAAAAAGATAATTTTTTCTAAAAAAGGCAGGAATAATGGACAATGCAGTTTATTTCTGTCACAGTCGCTCCAGCACCGACACCATGCATCCCATTAGTCCAGCAAAGGTGTTTGAATTTTCCTCCATTTTCTGGAGCATGGCAGTGGTCAGGTCTCGATGTCTTCAGATCTGTTCCAAGAACCGTTCCTCTGACGTCTCCAGATACTGGAGCAGATCCACAGCAGCATCCTGCTTCCTTTATCCTGCATAAAAGCACCCAAGCAGCATTAGTTGTCAGTAATTAATTCTATATTCATGAACACAGTTAACTTAAAATAAATGTTGTACTTTGTGATTTTAGGATGGGCCAAAAGATAACATATTGATCATGTTGATGTCTGCATAGTTTAAACAAATCTTACTTGATTTGGTCTGTTGAGAGGAGGACAGCATGAAGGAGCTGCAGGATGGAACTGGTAAGCTGCAGAGTAGTAATCCTGGTAACTGGACCTCATCATCCAAGGCCGACAACTAAATAAAATTAACAAGAAATTTTGTTGATAGCATCTGTAATTTAAAACCATTGTCTCCATTATTATTAATTTGTCCGAATGATGTTAGAAAATGTTACAAAAAATACCTGTAATAATGTCCAGCAGTGCTAAATGCCTTGATATATTTGAGCAACAACTAAAAACCCTCAAAGAAATCTGTGTATAAGAAATGCATGCATTGAATTTCCACATCGGCAAAGCTGGAGAATCGCAGAACAATCAGCATTTTACCTTGAAATTATAGAAATAGCTGCACATTACCAGTTTTCCTCACTTCATTGTGTTAATATGATCTTTTGAATAAGTTTTAGACTCGTATTAATAATGTTAAACAGTTTATTGGTTTTTCAAGGGAAATGTCAATGATTATCATATAGTTCAGCAATATGATTAATGGGTCATTGTGTAACAACGTAGGAGGTTCTGAATACAGGTCTGGTAATGAAATATTGCTGCTGCTTTTCTCAGGTTTTATAAGACGTGTTTCATAGCTTGTTAGCTTAGCAGCTGCTAACTGGATAGCAAACAATAGTCGACCTCTGATCACTGATCCTGTGTCCGGGCCACGTTAGCTGGCGTAACGTTCATAATATTGACGTGGGAGTGTTGTAGCTAGCGTATTCATAGTCGGCTAACAGCAGGGTGTTTGAGAAATAAAACTTACTAGGATCAGGGTCGGCGGCCTGCATCAACTCCTGCTCAGCTGTGGCGTTCAGGGACCCGGTTGGAATCACGGAATGCAGCCGGTCAAAATGGGGGCTCTTTTTGGCCAAAAACTGCTGCCTTTTCTGGTCCTTGTAGTCATTTCTGAGCTTTTTAGTTTGTTGAGGAGTTAGTCAGGCTCCGTTCGTACAGCTGTAGCCATCTCCCACTGGACTGTTTTGAACACTGGTGTGGTCCAAGAGGCTCCCTCTAACTTCCACTGAATTTCCAGCCCGATCTCACGAGGATTCGTGAAACTGTCACGTAAGTTTTAGTTTCGGTTTCGTGCGCACCAACACGATTTCGTCATGTTTTTCGTGCCGCTCACCACGAAATGCGCACCAATGTATTTTAAACGGCGGACTTTTCGTGCCACTCAGAACGTATTTCAAAAGAATGTGTATATTATATTTTTAATGTAAAACCGTGGCGAATCCAACGCTAACCATAACCATAACCATAACCTAACCATAAGCCGGTGCTACACTTACCAATTTGCATAGGAATTTCAAGAATGTCCGGCGGCCGGCGGCCGCAAACGCGATCACACAAGCAGTATACGCCGATGGACAGCTTAGATCGTCATGAATCCGCCGGTATAAACCACTTTCAGATGTGATTACCACAGCGAAAAACGTTTCGTGGTGAGCGGCACGAAAAACATGACGAAATCGTGTTGGTGCGCACGAAACCGAAACTAAAACTTACGTGACAGTTTCACGAATCCCCGTGAGACCGGGTTGGAATTTCATATGAAGACCACAGTTCCATGAAGCTTTGGGTTTCCTCCTCAGACTGTTGCTGCTTGGATTTTGCTTCTATATTTACTGGTTTTTAAAACACAAACGCTGAACATTACTGCTACTCGCTCGGCTATTTAAAAATGGCGTGGTCCCCTTTCCTCAAAACCATGAAGCGCGTTCTCACACTATAAGCCTCACCCCCCCAGCCCCCGCCCCTCACGTGAAAACAC
The DNA here is from genome assembly GCF_021347895.1 of Acanthochromis polyacanthus. Lineage (NCBI taxonomy): Eukaryota > Metazoa > Chordata > Actinopteri > Pomacentridae > Acanthochromis > Acanthochromis polyacanthus. Next base: position 14,840,898 of record NC_067116.1, read on the forward strand.
TGCCAGTAAGATTGAAACTTGAAACAAGAAAACTGTAACTGAAAATCAGAAAGTTGAAACTGAAAACCTGTGAAATGTGAAAAAATAGATAGATTGTAAAAAAAAAAAAAAAAAAGGATTGGCATTGTAAAACACATCATAGTACAAAAAATATCCTAAAAAATATTGAGTTTTTTCAATGTTTGTATTTTCGCTTTCAATTCAACATTTTTCAATGCCAAAACTTACTGTCAGCATTATGGCTCCATACCACTACCCCCCTTGTTGCAAACTAAGAATTAAATCAGATTGAATGTATGTTTGTCCTCTGTTCTGCCAACAGGTCAGTGATTACACAGCTGTCTGGGCACCAAAGGAATTGGGCGTTGTGTTGTTTTATTTTAGGTCTCACAGGATCGTACATGTAAAGTTTTAGTTTATCTCAAACAAATGCAGACAGACGTAAAAACACTGTCTAATGTTATATACATTTAGCCATAATAACAGAGGAACCAAGGCCTCAGCGACCACCAGGGGCATTTTTTTCTACTCAAAATGCAGACATACTGTACTTATTAAAGCTGGGCACATTATTAGGTTGTAGGCTACGTTACTTCAGGGTTCCTACACTCAACAAAAATATAAACGCAACACTTTTGTTTTTGCTCCCATTTTTTATGAGCTCAAAGATCTAAAACTTTTTTCACATACACAATATCACCATTTCTCTCAAATATTGTTCACAAATCTGTCTAAATCTGTGGTAGTGAGCACTTCTCCTTTGCTGAGATAATCCATCCCACCTCACAGGTGTGCCATATCAAGATGCTGATTAGACACCATGATTAGTGCACAGGTGTGCCTTAGACTGCCCACAATTAAAGGCCACTCTGAAATGTGCAGTTTTGTTTTATTGAGGTGGGGTCCACTCCTCTTCAATGGCTGTGCGAAGTTGCTGGATATTGGCGGGAACTGGTGCACGCTGTCGTATACGCCGATCCAGAGCATCCCAAACATGCTCAATGGGTGACATGTCTGCTGAGTATGCTGGCCATGCAAGAACCTGGACGTTTTCAGCTTCCTAGAATTGTGTACAGCTCTTTGCAACATGGGGCCGTGCATTATCCTGCTGCAACATGAGGTGATGTTCTTGGATGTATGGTACAACAATGGGCCTCAGGATCTCGTCACGGTATCACTGCGCATTCAAAATGCCATCAATAAAATGCACCTGTGTTCTTCGCCCATAACAGATGCCTGCCTATACAATAACCCCACCGCCACCATGGGCCACTCCATCCACAGCATTGACATCAGAAAACCTCTCATCCACACGATGCCACACACGCTGTCTGCCATCTGCCCTGAACAGTGTAAACCGGGATTCATCCGTGAAAAGAACACCTCTCCAACGTGCCAGACGCCATCGAATGTCATTTGTCCACTCAAGTCGGTTACGACGACGAACTGGAGTCAGGTGGAGACCCCGATGAGGACAACGAGCATGCAGATGAGCTTCCCTGAGACGGTTTCTGACAGTTTGTGCAGAAATTCTTTGGTTATGCAAACCAATTGTTTCAGCAGCTGTCCGAGTGGCTGGTCTCAGACGATCTTGGAGGTGAACATGCTGGATGTGTAGGTCCTGAGCTGGTGTGGTTACACGTGGTCTGCAGTTGTGAGGCTGGTTGGATGTACTGCCAAATTCTCTGAAACGCCTTTGGAGACGGCTTATGGTAGAGAAATGAACATTCCATACACCAGCAACAGCTCTGGTTGACATTCCTGCTGTCAGTATGCCAATTGCACGCTCCCTCAAATCTTGCCACATCTGTAGCATTGTGCTGTGTGATAAAACTGCACCTTTCAGAGTGTCCTTTTATTGTGGGCAGTCTAAGGCACACCTGTGCACTAATCATGGTGTCTAATCAGCATCTTGATATGGCACACCTGTGAGGTGGGATGGATTATCTCAGCAAAGGAGAAGTGCTCACTATCACAGATTTAGACAGATTTGTGAACAATATTTGAGAGAAATGGTGATATTGTGTATGTGGAAAAAGTTTTCGATCTTTGAGTTCATCTCATAAAAAATGGGAGCAAAAACAAAGATGTTGCGTTTATATTTTTGTTGAGTGTACATGAGACCAAGACTAAACATAACAAAGAGGTGCTGTATCCTGACCTACCTGTTTGAGCACTTGCATAACATTTTTCTCTATTTTCTCTTTCTTGTCTATAACTTGACAAGAACCTGCTTGTGCTTTTGGCAGGACATCTCCAACCTCGACGCTGCTTCTGTGTTTAGCAATGATGGGAAGGAACTCCTTAGCAACACTGTGATGAAGTCCCATCCATCGACAACAGCGAAAGGTATTAAAATTTAACTGCATGCCAGAGCATTCTTGTTAGGTTGGTCAAGATCTGATCACTACCGGACTGGTGACCTGTCCAGGATGCACCTTGCCTTTTGCCCCCTGTACTACTTGTTTTTAAAATGCATGTCTTGTCTCGAATCAGTGGGGTATTTGATTATTCTTTGGCATGTCTGAGAAATGGTTCAAAGAGTTTTAAAACCATCACACAAAGTTTGGAACTGTTCAAAACTCCAGACTTGTCTGAAAGTCAGCATTAATCTGCAGTGCAACACGGTTTTCTCCAAGTTCAACTAATCAGCAACCACTCTGCAGGGCAGACAGGAGAGAATGAAAAAAGAATGATTAGCAGACTTTTAGTTTTGAAGGAAATGGTGTTTATTTCAATTAGAACTGCATATTTACGTATAAAAAAACTGGCCTATTGTTGTATCATTCCTGTCCTTTTTCCTGTCTCCTCCCAGTCACATAATAAATACTGACTTATATCCCTCAAAAATCAACTGGGATTCCATAAAACACAGCAGCAGAAAAAGAAGTCTGCCTCTACAGTTGCTTTCACTTCACTGAAGGTAGACGTTCCTTAATGAATGGAGAAATCGCTGTTCGAGGGTCCATAATTTCTATTTTTGCCTTAAGGCAAACCCAGCATGCACCTGTCCATTATGAAACATGGTCAGGGTGTTTGATTTAAGTTAGCATGCATCCTACTTTAAATTGGTAGATGTTGCTTGTTTTGACCTGTGCTGAGGTTTTGCCAATCTTAATGATAGCCCTCATAATGATCCCATAATGCACTACCATTCAAAAGTTTGGGGTCACTCTCACTTTTATTCATGTGCTAACTTAAAAGCACAATGTGTCAGGATTCTGCCTCTGTTACTGCCTTTTTGTTCTATTCCTGTTTTTTCCTCCTGTGTGGTCTGGTCCATAGATATACTAGATACCTCACGCCACTGTCCAGCATAGGCTGGCGATGCGTCAGTGTGCAGCCATCTTGGAGCGGGAGTGAAGTTGTAAACAACCAACGTCTGGTATATGCGAGACCATTACACGACACAGTTTTCTGCTCATAACTTTCCTTGTAATGCATAGATTTCGACATGGTATGGCTCATTTGAAAGCTTACGAGGTCGTCTTTTGATTACACTCCCAAAGAGATGGTGTCAATCAGCACAACATGTTTTAGGGACCCTTTTCCTGCAACTGTTTGTTGTGTTGACCTGTTGTGATGTCAGGTTTCTCTGATCACCATGATAAGCAGCTTCTAAGTTTTATTTATTTAGTCTACTGATTATTCCTTTTTTGTGCCGCATTTCCATATGGGATTAACATCTTTGAACAATTATCTTGAAATTACGTTGAAGTTTAATATTAAGTTAATAAAAATTTTGAGGATTTTTCTCTTTTCTCATTTTCAGTGCTTTATTACTAAAGAATTTTCAGAGCTGGCACAAAGTTGGAGCCATGCCTAAATTCTTCAATTTACTTGTGTTCCATGCATGCATGCAATAAAGCTAGATATAATATTGATTTCATTAACTGCTCATCAAAAACAATATATCCTTTTCTAAGTTCAGTATGAGTTTATTTCTGAAACCCAATTTGCCATCTCTGTGTGCACTTCTCCAAAGATATAGCCACATCAAGAAGTGACAGACTGACAACGTCTTGGTATCATACCATGGGTTTCTGCTACAATATCTCGTGAAATCTGTGAAAAGGTCAATGGAAAGGACATACTCACTTGTGGAATGTGATTCCTTGTGCCCTTGTGTTTGGGTTGCATTGTATTGTGCAGCCCCAGGCCGCACAAGACTGTGGCATTTTGAGCTTTTTGGCAATCGGTGTGATAAACACGCTTATCGCTGGTTTGTTTACTCCCGCTTGCTCCCGTTCCAAGATGGCGGCGCACTGACGCATCGCTCATTGGCCGGCGAGGCATCTAGTATATCTATGGTCTGGTCTGTCTGCCAGCCTTTCCTCTTGTCTCTTTCTCTTGGTCACTCGCCCTCTAGCTCCGCCTGCTGATCGTCCTCAATTGGCTTCAGCTGCAGCTAATCAGTTCACCTCATTCACCTGGTCCACTCCTCAGCCATTTAAGCCCTCTGTTTCCCCTCTGCATTTGCTGGTTCATTGTTTGCCATCTCCACATGCTACCACAGCCTCTGTTTCCCACCTGGACTACGCGTGTTTTTGGACCCTTGCTGCTTTTTTCCTTTCATGGATTTTCCTCTTGGACTTAGCCTTTGGATTACCTCAGTTTGTGTTTGCTCCTTTGTTTCAGTTCCTCTATTGTGTGAGTACTTCCCTTCAGCTTTGATTGTATTGAGTCTTGTAGCACCATAACCTTAGTTAATTTGGTTTCTGCCCTGCTGTCCGAGTTCTAGTTGCTGTAGTTGTGTTTTTGGAATTTTCATTAAATAAAACCCTTCTTCATTAGCACCTTTTGCCTGTCTGTTTGCCTGCGCTTGGGTTCTCCAGCCCCCCCCCCCCAAAAAAAAAAAAAAAAATCCTAACACAAGGGTTTTCTAATCATCAATTAGCCTTTCAGCACCATTAGCTAACACAATGTAGCATTAGAACACAGGAGTGATGGTTGCTGGAAATGTTCCTCTGTGTACTTCTATGTAGATATTCCATTAAACAAATCAGCCGTTTCCCGCTAGAGTAATCATTCACCACATTAACAAAGTCTAGACTGTATTTCTGATTAATTTCATGTCATCTTCATTGAAAAAACTGCTTTTCTTTCAAAAATAACAAAATTTCTAAGTTGCCTCAAACTTTTGAACTGTCGTGTACATAGATGGGTGTATATGTTATGTTGCACATTTGTTGAACTGTTAACAAACCTACAGCCACAGATAGCTATTGTCCAACTCTCTTCTGCCAGTCAGAACCTGAACCAGTGAGAAGTTCACACTCAAATTAAAAATTTGGTATAGAGAATCACTCCAGTGCAGCTCTCCAAATGAACCAGTATTCTCCTTTTCTCTTCACTCTTGTCAATCATTTCAAACATTTATGCCATTTGAATTTTTTTTTATATCCCGTTATTTATTTTTTTTAAACCCCAGTGTACTCCATGTCATGAAAATTTTAGAGCCCACAAACAAACACAAAAGTTAAAGCAGTAGAAGACAGGAGGCACGCACACACGCATATAGGGTCGATGTTGCTGGTAAAGACATTGGCAGGCTGTAAACTATGTGTTAAAAAAACAACAGTAATGCTGTTTAATCAAAACCATGAAAAACTGTGTTGCTTTTACATTAAATGTACTTGTCATGCACATACTATACCCAAGAAGTTTTGGCATTTCAGAGTTGGCTGCATTCATCTGGAGCAGAATCTACCAATTTGTGCTGACTTATCAGTGTTTACTGGTTTAGCCTGATGGTATTACAAACAGCACTTATAGGTATAAATCTTTTCAACATCAGCAAAGTTGGTCCATTCAGGTTACTGTCTGGACCTGTCTGGTTTGATCTTTATTGGGTATTAACATCAAGTCGCAACTCAGCTGTATAAAACTCTCGTCTGTTGCACCCATTTTAAACTACAATGCAATGTCATCTCAAACTACATGAACCTGTGCTGTCATCACACCTTGAATATCTGCATGATTATTCTTAATCTTGATGGATTAATTAAAAAATGTGTTGGTTTATTTTAGGACTGCACAGTGGAGTGGTGGTTAGCACTTTCGCCTTGCAACTAGGAGATCCCTCATTCATGTCCGGGCCTTCCTAGAATCTTTCTGCATAGAATTTCAGTGTTCTCCCAGTGCATGCAGGTTTTCTCCGGGTACTCCAGCTTCCTCCCACAGTCCAAAAACATGCTGAGATTAATTGGCTATTCTAAATTGTCTGTAGATGTGAGTGTGATTGTTTGTCTCTGTAGCCCTGTAATAGACTGGTGACCTGTCCGGGGTGTCTCCTGCCTTCACCCTTAGTCAGCTGAGATAGACTTACCCCCCTATGACTCTGATGATGAAGCAGTGTATAGATAATGGACAGATGGATGGATGGATGTTTAATTAAATTCACCCTTGTACTATTTGAAGTAGTGATGGATACACGAGGTGCTTATTTAGTAATATGCTATAATTATAATAATATACTATGCTATTTACATTCAGAATCTTTTTTTTAAGGACAGTAAAAGTAACTGGCTGCAGCGAGACAAACATGCATAAATCCAAATGTGACAATAGAGTGAAAATAAAGTGAAATATAATGTAAAATTGGGTTAAACACAGTTAAACTGTTGTAATCAGGAGCAGTTAATCAGCAGCAGCAAGGCGGCCCTGCCTCTCCACTTCTGTTTCAAAGCCCCTTCAAGTGTTTTTCTCCTTTCTCACTTTGTTTTGTCACTGTGGGAGTTTTCCCCTATGAGACACGGAGACAGCATCAGCATTACTCCAGTGTTGTAGTTTTACAAAATGGCCACTCCTCTGTCTAATGAATGAGCAAACTTAACCACTTCTAAAATATCTATTACACCACTGCAGAAAACATGCATTTATATCTTTAGTGTCATAGAGATTCAAGTGTTTAATGTGTCCAATTTAAGTTACAAAAACTCATTGATCAGTAGAATAAATCAAAAGCTCATTATGCACAGAGCACTGAACACCGCACTGAGCTGGGAAATGAGTTGTGCCATTTGCTCAGTTGCTGCATGTATAGTGTAACAATTAGTCGAAAAACCCATCTGCAGTAGGCAGTATCCTCCTCAGAGATAATATGTCCTTGTTTATTTCACTTTGAAGGTGACTTGTCCTCAATATCACTGCATTTAAAATATTAATATCGCACCTAATAGCCACATCTTCTCGCTGTGGTGTACAATGGAGGATAAATGCGTCCTGATGAAGGTAATGAAATCAGGACTCCAAGCTGTTTGCATTCTGCACAGGCAACAGTGTCTTTTAACTCACTCCCTCCTCCAACTCTGTCTTGTAGAAATTGCATACAAATAAAACTGCTTTCCTAAGTACTGCACCTTTAGTGGGCATTGTGTTTGCTTCCAAAATTATGTTCACAGGTAATGTTTTGTTTTGAGTGAATGAAGCACCACAGTTATTAGCTGCAGTGCAGCAGTTCCAGTAGATGATGTACAAGTCTCATACGGAGACGAGGTTTTGCATCCAAAATCCCATCAGTGGTTATGTTTAGGCAACAAAGCACTTTGTTTAGGGTTTAGAAAAGCTCTTGGCTCATAGAGCACAGCTGTTGTGCAAGACTTCACATTCAGGTTGAAATTCTCCCTAAAGGTGCTTTATCTATTTCAGACAATCTTAGATTTATCTGGGGTGAGAAATTTTTACCATGACATACTGAAATCAGTGGTTGGTAATAGTTCTTGTAATTAATTCTAGATGATAGAAACTTTGCTAATTGCTTGTTTGATGCACAGGAAGTTTTCTAAAGAGCAGAAAATAAATCACAATTCTGGCAACACCAGCTTGACAGCATTACCTATAACCAAAATCCAACATGTCATCTTAGAAAGTGATCAGATCTAGAGGGATATTACAGTCTAACAATGCTGGGTTCACACTATGTGTATAGATATGTACACATAACAAAAATATAAACGCAACATCTTTGTTTTTGCTCCCATTTTTATGAGATGAACTCAAAGATCTAAAACTTTTTCCACATTCACAATATCACCATTTCTCTCAAATATTGTTCACAAATCTGTCTAAATCTGTGATAGTGAGCACTTCTCCTTTGCTGAGATAATCCATCCCACCTCACAGGTGTGCCATATCAAGATGCTGATTAGACACCATGATTAGTGCACAGGTGTGCCTTAGACTGCCCACAAAAAAAGGCCACTCTGAAAGGTGCAGTTTTATCACACAGCACAATGCCACAGATGTGGCAAGATTTGAGGGAGCGTGCAATTGGCATGCTGACAGCAGGAATGTCAACCAGAGCTGTTGCTGGTGTATGGAATGTTCACTTCTCTACCATAAGCCTTCTCCAAAGGCGTTTCAACATCACCTCATGTTGCAGCAGGATAATTCACGGCCCCATGTTGCAAGGATCTGTACGCAATTCTTGGAAGCTGAAAACGTCCCAGTTCTAGCATGGCCAGCATACTCATTGGACATGTCACCCACTGAGCATGTTTGGGATGCTCTGGATCGGCATGTACCAGTTCCCGCCAATATCCAGCAACTTCGCACAGTCATTAAAGAGGAGTGGACCCCCCCCAATAAAACAAAACTGCACCTTTCAGAGTGGCCTTTTATTGTGTGCAGTCTAAGGCACACCTGTGTCTAATCAGCATCTTGATATGGCACACCTGTGAGGTGGTATGGATTATCTCAGCAAAGAAGTGCTCACTATCACAGATTTAGACAGATTTGTGAATAATATTTGAGAGAAATGGTGATATTGTATATGTGGAAAACGTTTTCGATTTTTGAGTTCATCTTATAAAAAATGGGAGCAAAAACAAAAGTGTTGCGTTTATATTTTTGTTGAGTGTGTGAAAACAGCCCAGTAAGTGATTGCTTTATCTCATGTAGACCACCATACTGAACAAAAACACATCCCATCAAAAACTAACTAAACCTAGTAATTGTTTGATATTTTGCTCATTAAATAATTATTATTTCACAGAGCACTGATATCCTGCCGTTTATGTTCAGTTATATCGGGATGGTTGAAACTGACTTGATATGGCACAGCTCCACCTAGAATATTTTTCACCAGCCGCCACTGAGTGTGTCCCTGATTTTTTTCCAGTGGGGACACAGACTTCTTATCTGCAGATTACATGGTGAAGCAAAACACAGGTTAAAGGAGTCTTTGTACGACTCATGGTTGGGTCCACAGTGGTTTTTTTGTGTCTAATTGTCTGGACTTTTCTGAATAGAGGACAGCCAGTATCACTCACATCAGTGTTTGTAGACATTCTTGTTTCTGGTTGTTGGCACCTTGCACCTCCTACCTCATGGTCATATTAGTCATGACAGGTTGTAATCTATGTATAGTATGATATGTGTCTTGGCTGAGTTAATGAAAGAATGTTGTATTCACCTAATCCGGCACAGTGACCATTTAATCAAACGAGTGCAGTTTAAGTCTGCTGTAAGATACATACCCAACAGCAACCGAAAGTTTTCATTGTAACTGAACTTGAGGTTTTTTCCTACTATTACACTGTCAAATAAAGTAAAGCATTAATCTTTAGAAATGGACTCTGGTTAATAAATGTAAGATTTTTACAAGAGTTTACGTAAAATAAGGACAGTAAAAGACTGCAATTGTTGGATGGGTTGATATGATCATGTTACCTTGAAGTTAACATCAACATCTACATGTTCCACATAAGGGTCTGAGGAAATGCATTGTCTGTATTGGTGATTATCTTTTTAAAACACTGCGATGGCACAGTAGGGTTTTGCTTTACACTGCTTTTAATTAGAGTTGTCACTCTGGAGCATTTTGTTCTTAGAAAAGTTAACAAACATGGAGAAGGTCAAATAAAAGGTTCTCAGATACATGGATGAACTAACTAATTTGCTGGGCAAACAAAGCTCTCTTACAGAGACTGCCACCAATGTTGATTCAACATACGCCAACATACTGTAAGTCAACACTTCTCCAAGCAGCCCGAGTGTCAGCTTGTGTATTTTGTTTGAGCTGAAGGCAACAAAGTGAACCTCGAGTTAAAGGTCTCCTAAGGTCTCAGATCTATTGTGCTGTAATGAACACAAAAACTAAAACTGTCCTTATTTCTCATCAACATACACTCATTATATCCTGCTAAAAAATAGCCATCAAAGGCATCTACTGCACAGTATCCAAAATATTAAACTTAAGCTTCACACCGGCATGTGGCACATCCTTTTGAGATGCAGCTTAATAATTCCTCACTTGTTTTAGTAACTACAACGACATACGACTTTAATTTAGCCAGAGAGAATTGAAGGGCCCTGTGTAAAGGGATATCACTGTTTGAATAAGGATGCCTGATTGATGCTGAAAACAGAAAGTGTAGCGATCATCTCAAGAGGATTTAAGAGCACCTGGCCCTTCACTAGTTCCAAGATGCAAGTAAATGACCCTTTTTTCATATAATATGAAGGAGCCTGCTCATTGTGAGCAATTTCATAGAAAGTGCTGCATAGTAGTATTATGAGACAATTGGGTCTGAGCTGAATCCGGGGAAGGTTATCAGGCGGGCCGAAATTCAGCATTTCCATTTCGAACATTAATCATTCTGATTATTTCTCAACAAAGAGTTTGGGTTGAAGATGAGGCGGTGTGGGGGTTTGGCTCTCATTAGCCAAGGAGAAATGATGTCTGCTCTGGTGGAAAAAAAAAATCCTTTCTCTCTTGGTGAACCTGCGTAAACGTCTGGACCGTGAAAATTGAGCAACAACAATGGTGCTCCTGCCAAAAGCCCACATTTGTTCGGCTGCACAACATTGAGCTGGTGATTTCTGTCCATCTGTTCCCCAGCACAGTCCGATATTCAAGCTAATCACCATGACTGCTATCATCAGCGCCGGCCATTCAGGAGGGCTGATCTGCTGAACTCCACACTATGGCAAAAGCACAAACTATGTGTTTCATGGGCAATTATGACAGTGCGCCAGGTGTGGAGTAGAGGCTAAAGAAATGTGGACAAAGTCCCAACAGCAGCAGAACTATCTCTCTGGGGTCTAATTATATCTCCTTTCTCTGTGTTTGTTGGACAAACAGCACAAGCAGATTGCATATTATTGCATTTGTATGAAGGCAAATGAATATACTCACATTTCAATATTCATGATTTGAGTAAGGCAAACTGTGAATTTAGTCCTGTTAACCGCAAGCATATGTAATGAATGCTGACAGTGTTTACCAGATGGAAAGTTGCATGGAAACAAACCAAAATTAAAAGGCTTGGCTTTCAGATGAGTTCATATTTCAGCTATAGTGCTATGGTGGTTAGCGATATCACCTCACAGTAATAAAAGTCTGGGTTTATACCAGCTGGTAAGACTGGGTCTTATGCGTATGTTCTCCCTGTGACAATGTGGGTTTCCCCAAAGTGCTCTAGTTTCCTCCTTCAGTCCACAGACATGCAGGTTATGCAAACTGCTGGCTCTAAATTCCCTGCAGGTGTGAGTGTGAGCGCTAACCTGTGCAGAGTGTACGCTGCCTCTGTGTCAGTTTGGACAAGTTCTACCTTTTAAAAATTAAGCAAATATAACTAAATTATAAATGTCAGGACAGGTTTCATAATTGTGACCCTACTGTAATAATTTCAATGTGTAATTTGTCTCAACTGCTGGCTTTTTAATCTGAAAGATTCAGTATGAGAGCTTGCTGCTTGGGGCTCAGCATATTTGTTAGTTTTTTCTAATGACCTAATCAATTAAATAACAAAATAAAAGATTGAAATTAATGTTTCGTTGTGTAAAGCATATAAATGTACTGGCATTTTCTTCTGACGCTGAATTTTTTAAGAGACTGAAACACAAACCGATCATTGCCTCTCGATGTGAGAAAAAGCACATAGACAATGCTGCTCCAACCTAGAATTTCAAAGGGAGTCAAACCATTCAGATGTCTGGAAAAAAGGCTTTCAAAGAGAAAAGAAAAACCTTTCTTGACAGCCAAGGTCTGATTCCCTTTCAAATATCCTCTGCTTGACAACACACATTACACTATTGTTCCTCCCCTTATCTGTCATTCCAATCAGTTCTTCTGTCAAATTTTAATCCCCCTATCTGTCGCACGGCGGCTAAATGGCTTCCTCCCCGTGGGTTTGATGTCATTGCTGCCCTTTAGAAACAGAAGAAAACTTCCATGGCGTGGCTGAAACGGAGAGCGCCATAAACCGTGGTTGTGAGTGCTGCTGACATGTGGGAGCTAAGCCGAGGCCGCCTTTCATCTTTCTCCATTTCCATCACAGGTCCATGTGTATTGGCTTTTGTAAAGACTAGCTGAGCTGCCCATGTACAACCATTACAATGTCTTACCTTTTGTTAGGACATTCATGACATGACAAGTTTGATATGGCGCTGCTTAAAATCTCTGTTAATTCTCATGCAGCTATTAGAGGGCTAGTCAAATTTAGCTTACTAGGCAAGCGGACAATATCTTTGTCTGCAATTATCTGTCTGTGTGGTAGGTTAGAAAATGCTTTAGGAGAATCTGTAATAAACAGTTGTGTTTTTCACAACAGTGTGTACATAACAGGTTAAATGGAAATACTATAGACCCTTTATTTGTTTACAAACATTGTGACGTTTTATGTGGGCGGGGCTTATGCTGGAGGCAAAAGCGGAGCGAGAAGTCAAGCGGGACTGGGAGTATATAGTTTGCGCTGGGAGTTTGTGCTGCAAACTCGAGCATTTTTAACCCGTTAAACTTCAGTGTACCGCCGGCGGTACACTTACTAATTTGCATAGGAATTTAAAGAATGTCCGAAGGCTGCAAACGCGATTATATAAACACTATACGCCGATGGAAAGCTTAGATTCTCATGAATCCGCCGGTATAAACCACTTTCAGATGTGATTACCACAGCGGGTAATATAAACACATTTGTCCGACAAACAACGAATATCCATCCATCCTTTCTCTGTACACGGCTTCAACGTACACAGCGAGACTCACATTTCCGGGTTCATTATTACACACAGATGAAAATATTCCACAAAAAACGGCCATAATCCAACCTTTTACATCCAGACGACACAAGCCAGTAAACTATTTTGTCCAAAACATGTCTTGAAGTCGGTATATAATCCACGAATCGGTCGTTTTCAAGGAAATGCACCTCGCGATGCGCTTCCCCGTATTTCTCGTCATATTTAACGGGTTATTGTTTTTGATTGTCTTGTTGTGTCCTTGTTCTTATGGTGTGTGTATTTGCACCCAGTGTCTGGAATAAAGCTGAACTGAATTGAATTGAATTCAATATTTTTTATTTACAAATAGAATATTAGCGATTTTTTGTACTGAAAATGGCTGGAATTGACTGCAGCTCATCATCTCTGTCCAGTCTTTTCGCCTCAGTGCATTTAACCACAACTTCGTTCCCTCTGAGCACAAGTGTTTGGTGGAATCCTATAAAACTTTAATTTGCGTTCGCCAATGTCATTCCTCCTATTCTGGCATCCAAAAACACAGCAGGACGACATTTTAGAAAAGTTGATAGAGCCTAGTCCCTCAGTCTTTCGCCTTTCGGTCACGGCTGCGGGCTCCTCTTTTGCCTCCAGCTAAAGCTGTGACGTCATTCGTGGCGTGGGTCATTAAAGGGTCTATTGTGATCTGTTAAAAGTCATAATGTGTTAAATACATAATTCATGACATTAGGGTTAAAAACAGATGGAGGGATGAAAAGATTAAAAACAGATGGAATTAAAAGTTTCAGACTGTGGCTAAAAAAATGCGTTAAGAGAATTTAAAAAATGGTAACAATATTTTAAGAATATTGTTGAATTCACATTGTGTACTTTATTGTTAAAGTTAAGCCATGATCTTAAGATCTGTGCTCAACACATGCACCTCAATCGGTTGGTCTGAGATCGATTGCTTTTGTCTCCTCCCAGTTTCCTGGGGTTTTCCTCAAGTGTCTGTTGAAGAAACTTCATACTGAATCTCCACTGTGATTATTTCTCCCTTTTTTCAGGATGCGAAGGTTCATGACTAAAGTAGTGTTTTTTTATGATACACTGCTAATATGTTTAGAGTCTAAGGAATGTGTTTTTGTTGTGTTGTGAATAAATTAAATGCTAGTTTTGAGCAGGCGTGCTAACAGAGCCTCAGTATCTAGCAAGTGCAGCATGTAGCCACGTGTGTTTTTGTGTTTGGTAAACTTACATATGTACATTTGTTCATTATATTTTAGTACAGTTGTTTCTATGTTGCTTGAGTTAAAATAGTTTTGTGGGGAAAATGTAAAATGTGAGTATTAAAAATGTGTCTGTAAGAATGTTTGTATTTGTGTATAGAATTTTTAGTGGTAGGACACGATTAAAAAAATTAATCTAATTGACAAGAGGCTCTGTAATTAATTAATCGTGATTAATTGCATTTTTGACAAATAGCAATATTTGACACAATAAGCAAAGTTTTTCCATTCAGATAAATTTTGGTTGATGACTACATCAATATATAGACATTTACGTGAACTTAAACAACAAAGATGTTTCATTTATATTTATCTGTCTATTACATTCACAGATTACTGCAAAATCTAAGTGAAATTATAGCAATTATATTTAACATTTTACGACTTTTATAAATTCAAACACTTTCAATGTCTTGAAAAGTGGTCTATTATAGGATGGTTACACCATTTGTCTGTACCAGGACTGTCATAGTGAATGTGTCCACAGGATTTCTCGCATCCCATTCATTGTCTATGTGAAACGCATCGCTTGCATGCTGGTTGCATTGCACCACGTTTCAAGCTGCGTTCCGATGTGTCTCACCAGAGCTCATTTTCATAAAGTTTACTTGACTTCCACTTTATGCAAATTCAGTGCGGGCAGCAGAGGTCTGACACATTCCGAAATATTCATTAAATATCTAAACTATCCGTCGGTGAACTAAACTGAGGACAGATTCAGGAGCTTATTACTCACCTCAAAAACATTAAGAAATACTTTCTGCTGAAGTGTTTGTGTAATAAAAGAGAACGTTTGTGGCCGAACTGCCACGTTGGTCCGACGTTTCTACTGGACTGAAGCTAAACTACTGTCATGTGACCAGCTACTGATCCATTACAGTGTATCCTATGCATCTTCATCATGGCTTCAGACAGACTTTAGGTACATTTAATGCTACCTGCTGGGCTGGAGTGTGCATCAGTGTTACCGAAGTTCCAGAAATTAAGTTAACTGAGAAAGGTGTGATTAAATGGGTTATTGTTTTTAACACGTAATTTTTTCTGTAATAAATTAACATGTTAAAGTCCCAGCACTAATAATTTTATGACATAAAGTGCATGCCTTGTCAAGAATAAAAATAATATGCAACTGTCCAAATACGATCTGGACCTTACATTAAAATACTGAGACAACATCATAATCATTAAAAAAAGATATCAAGTTATCCAGGCTCAGTCTGAAAATTTAATCTTTATTTAATTGATAACACAGACAACAGGCAGATTTGTATTTGCCAACAGTCAACATGGTCAGTGAATGGGAATCATTTGTCATGTTGGAACCTTCCCTGCTCAATCAAAAGCAGATTCCAGCAGCCCGGCTGTGTGGTCATTAAAGAATCTGGACCTGGATCTGGGTGGCGACAGGTGTGAACACTTGTCATGTCTGGTCCCTGGGTGTATAATTGAATGTTGGCAGACTGAAGACAGGTGCAGAAGCTAAGTGACTGGGAGAGCTGGCCTTTCTACCATCCTGTCACTTTGACTTTAATAACTGCCAATAGTGAGCTCATTACAGTGTCCAGTGTGAATTTTATTGTGTAGGTGTGTTACTATAGCGCTATATGTTCTGTATTTAGTTTGTCCACTTGATATTAGAGATGGGTTGTATGTATTTTTAGTATTTTTATGAAATTAGCATACTGTTTGCAATGGCAAATTACAAACAAGAGACAGCATCACCCTGTGTTTTGTGGAATATATAAGACCGCTCATGAAATTTTTAAATTTCCCTTTAAAAAATATTTGATTAAAGACTTCTGAGCAACGATTGCTTTGTTTCCACTGAAGGAACAGTACTACTATTTTGTTGCAGTGTTTATCTTGCTAAAGCATTTGTATGTATTTGTTGCTGTAGCACTTCATAAATACTATTTTGCCCCACAGACCAAAATTCATTCCCATACCCCCTAATTACTGCAATTCCAATTTTTAATTAAAAATCCATCAAATTAAAGTCATGTTCTGCTTTATTTAAAGAAAACAGCACTGCAGTTGGCAGCTGGGTGCAATAAAAAGTGTATATCCTACGACCGTAATTGGGATTTGTTCCATCCTATTATTTTATACCTTAAAGCTACTGCATGTATTCATTTTTGTCCATTGTCATTTTTCATTTTCATATTTGCTACAGTGTTATTTTTTTACTCTTCTCTGACTGTGACCTGTTTGGCAGGTGCAATCAGCATATGTTATCCTTCCATCTGGTGCCGGATAATATCACAGCAATATTGCTTTCCTCTCAGTGACTATGTGTCATCAGTGTTGTGCAGAAACCTTCCTTCTCAAGAAAGTTAACTTTTTTATGAAAAAAACTGGTTGATTTAGCCCATCAATCGTTTGGCTTGGCTCCAACATTATGAAACCTTTTTTGCATGTGGAAGATAATCTCATCTGTCAGTGGCAATAAAAAGAAAATAAACTACCAAAAATGTGAGATATCAGGTTTTTGCAGGACACCAGCAATGATCAGTGTTGGGGCTGTATGTAATCTTTCAATGTCAACCTCTCAAGCCATTATTCATCAGCACAGTTCTGTGGCTTGAAATAAATTGCAAGTTATTAACTCCGCTCTCAGAGAAATTAATGTGTCTTACTTGGAAATGCTAAGCCGTGAGAAAAGTATTATAGAAAATCACAGTTTAATCCTCTTCACTGATGTAATCAGTCGAATGGCACACATCTGATATCTGATGTGGAATTGGGCTCTCTCCAAGGAACACTCAATGTTCAGGACTTTTCCTCTGATGCCAGCCAGGCAGCTGTGTGTTCTTCGCTTGGTGCCAGATGCTCAGAGCTCAGCACATGGTGGCCCTGGATAACGCTGGATATAAGGCATTGATCAGGTCTAAGCATGCTGTACTACATCGCCCAGTGTGGATTTAAAAAACCTTTTCCCCTAACTGAATTAATTCCATATTAGAACATTTCCCTTGTTCGATTTGCTCCCTTTGGTCCTGTGAAGTGTCCCAAAACTAGGCTCTTTGGCAGGCCTCATTTTCACTGTAGCTTGGAAACCAATTTTATCCCAGTGGCTGTGGAGCAATACAAATTTTCAACGTATTGTTGTAAGTATGTACGAACATGGACTGTCTGTTGTAAATCTGTTTTTATCAAGGACATTGCAAGATGAAATGTAACTTAATTTAGCCTTGTCTGAGCATTTGCAGCTGTTTGATGCCTTTCTTGGTGTTAGTGACAATGTGAGATAAGCCTGAGGAGAAACATGAATTTTACGTGAACATTACTAAAAGTGAATGGAGCAAAAAAGTGTACACTTTGTCCTAAAAGTTCCTTCTCCCCAGTAAAAAAGCTAAAATAGTGAATATGTAATATAAATAGTATATTATATATTCACATAATAGTATTTCCACCTTTCACTTCAATCACGGCTTTCAGGCATGGAATGTACAAAGTTCTTGAGTGTGAATGGTTCTATCTTCACCCACTCCCACATAGCCCTAGAGTTGAGCTGTTTCATAGTGGTCAGTGGTGGACTGCTAAAGATACAACAAGATTCCCGAACAGTTCTCAATTTGGTTGAGGTCAGGGGAGTTTGGTGGCCATTCTTCCTTAGACGGAAAGCCAGGTAGATGCTCACAACACCATTGCTGAGAGTCGTGTACTTATGTACAGAGTTACGTACTTCATTGTTAAAGCCAGTCTCTTCTCCTTTTGTAGTTTGGTTAGTCGTGGGTTATATTGCTTCTTGTAAGCTTTCAGTCCCAATGTCTCTGTTAAATAATGATGCACAGTGCTCTTAGAAACATATTCTCCAAGATTTTTCAGCCTCTGATTGAGTTTCCAGCATCACTGGTGTCTTTTACCCTTTGCTTTCTCATCAGATCCTTGGCTCTTGCAGTTAGGCCAAATGGACATCCTGAGCAAGGAAAGTCTTTGAAGGATCCTCTTTTGTTGTCCGACCCATTTTTTGAGTTTTGTGTCAAATTATGTCAGTTTTGGCTTTTTTATTCTGCTTTTATGTGTTTTTCGAATACACATCAAGGAAATAAACACATATAAACCAAAAACATTTGTAATTGCAACAATTTCTGGGAAAAATGGTGTATTTTCAGGGGTGCCAATACTTTCGTCCATGACGGTACCTTTGCCGCCACTTCTGCACCCAGCAGATACTTCTGCCAGGGGCTTCAGCTACCTGCTGATGAGTTTTTCCTGCATTTCGAAGAGCAATGGCCTGTGCACGAATCTCACACTCTGGAAGAGTAGTTTTTCATCCTTACCATGCCATGGCAACAAAGCATCCAAAATTTGGTTGCGAATGTAATGCAAGCACAGAAATTTCGATACTGAGACCTGACAGTTTCACCAGAAAAACAACTAAACAGTACCTGACTGACCAGCTGTAACCCATTTTGGTGACAAACAATCAAACATGTTGTTCAGAGGGAAGAACAAACTTTTGGGACATGTTGTACTGAAGTGTAAGTCAGAATTTTTAACTTCCAATATCATACTAAGCATAACAGCAAGAATTATCCATGACTACTACTAGTACTAAGATACTAAGATATATTAGTACTGCTACAGATTTAATATCTGTTTTTTTTTACCTCCATATAATTCCAGTGTACTATGATTTATTTTCTCAGATGTAGAACAGATTGAAATACTAAGATATTTATTTCAAAACAAAAATGTTGCGGTCTTATTAACAAATCTGGCATAGTTGTATTATCCCACAATTTTGACAGAACATCTAAAGTTTCTGAGTTAAGATTATATCAATATACTTCAAAATATTTTCTAAGTGCTCCTGCAGTGACCAGCAAGTCCTCAAATTCATACGACCACATCGGTCGTATGTAACGTGCACCGGAATACGGCCCATGAGAGCGTATTTATGTTAGCGCCCCTACGGGGAAAAGGAACACATTACGGGATTTAATTCCCGAAACAGCTTTTCCCTTGCGAAACGGCTTTTTCCTCACTTTCGCAACACTGGTTTAGGTTTAGGGTTAGGGTTAGGGATAGTGTTAGATAAAAGTTTGTTCGTGGTGACGTTTCACCTGCGACACCGGAGTGTCGATATTTACTCACCCGCTAGAGGTCGCTTAACGTCAAAAATGTAACACTCGGTCGTAATACGGGCATGTACAGACGACCTATGTGGTCGTTTTTTGTTTGAGGACAGGCTGGCAGTGACACATCGAAAGCCATTAAGGATGTTCCTGTCAAAAAAAAAAATTCAACTGATTAGGTAATATTCAGTATCTGCAAATACCCTATAACATTTTCCTAGATACACGCCTCAAGTATTGTAGATTAGTTCTAGTAAATTGTTGTAAGCACCAGATGGAGCCTCTTACCATTGAGGAGGTTAACCTAGCAAGTGGCCATTATGACAAAACCATATGTAACGCTTAATGACCAAAGTCTAGAGTTCATGTGGTCAGGACGAGCTTGGGTTAAATACGACAGCAATTCTATAGCCTGATAGCATATGTAGTAGGGATGCTGCTGTGATATTAGGAGTCTGATGAGTAGGAGAGTTATACTAGCACAGGGCAAATGTTCACTGTGCTTGTGTATTTTTTTAAAAAAGTTATTTCTGCTTTTAAAAATATATTCTAAATTTGCATCTTTAGAGCCCTGCTACAAATGTTCCTCTCCATTTAGGATGCATGTGACTTACACAAAGGATCAGACTTAGGTTTGAGTTGACGTCAATCGGTTACAAAATGCTTTTCAGCCCCAGTCCCAATGTTTGAGACTGGCTCAGGAAATCTCTAAAAATCCACTATGTAATGATGTGGTTTGTAATGTCAGGAACAATTTATTTATTATTTTTCTTTTTTGTTCTCTTTGGCACAGCAGGTACATACTGTTAGAGCAAATTATGACATAGAGAGGCCTTTTTAAAAAAGAAAATTTGACAATGTCTTGTTAGCCAATGTATTTTCATAATTTTAGAATTGACTTAGTTTCACATGATAACAAGGTAAATATATAATAACCTTATTACAAAAACTTTGAAATTAAATAAAAAAATTACTACAAAAATATTTACTCTTAGAATTTTGACTGACCTATTATTTTTTGCTTTGTTTTTTATATAGCTGAACATTCAGCTAGTATTTCATCGTTTCTCCCAAGTATGTCATTTTGTTACTGAGTAAATAGTTAATATTTTTTACTAGTAAGTATGTGCAAAAGTACACAGTGAGGTTTGAGACTGGGTGGCTCTCTCAGTAGATTTAAATAAAAACCAAGGTTGCTGGGTAATGGTTAATGATTTTAAATGAAGAGTGAAGACAAGTGAAAACAAGGAAGCCACAGAAAACAGTATTATACCAAAAAATGGTTGAGTGGAAGTTATTATGAATAAAAAAAATAGATAAAAATATTTTTTTGTTAAACCTGAATTTCCTAAACCAACATAAATTATATGTGAAATGTGTTGTATAAATGACATCTAGTAGAGGGATATTATGTATTTAAGAATTGGTATGTGAAATGTATTGTATACTTGTGACTTTGATCTGAAATCATGTATGAAATAAGATACGTGGTAAAACATAAATATAAAATATAAATTTTCTATGAAATTCAGTGTCAGTTGTATGAGATGACTTGGACCTTCTGTTAAAGCCTATGCGACAATGTACGCTGATCAGGCATAACATTATAACCAGCTGCCTAATATTGTGTTGTCAAAACAGCCCTGACCCTTGGAGGCATGGACTCCACTAGACCCCTGAAGGTGTGCAGTAGTATCTGGCACCAAGATGCTAGCAGCAAATCCCTTAAGTCTTATAAGTTGTGAGGTGGGGCCTCTATGGATAGGACATGTTTGTCCAGCACAGGCCCCATTAGATTGAGATCTGGGGAATTTAGAGGCCAAGTCAACACCTCAAACTGGTTATTCTGCTCCTTAAACCATTCCTGGACCATTTTTGCTTGTGGCATTAACTTGCTGAAAGAGGCCACAGCCATCAGGGAATACCATTTCCATGAAAGGGTGTACATGGTCTGCAACAATGCTTAGATAGGTGGTACATGTCAAAGTAACATCTACATGGATGGACAGTGCATCCTGGTGCCATCTGTTCCCCAGGTAAGCGACGCACACGCACCAGGTCATTGTTGGCGTTTTGGTGGTGCACAGGGGTCAGCATGGGCACTCTGACTGGTCTGCAGCTATGCAGCCCCATATGCAACAAACTGTGATGCACTGTATATTCTGACACCTTTCTATCAGAACCAGCATTAACTTCTGAGCAACAGTAGCTCATCTGTTAGATTGGACCAAACAGGCCTGCCTCCCTCCCCACATGCATCAGTGAGCCTTGGCCACTCACGACCCTGTTGTTGATTCACCACTGTTCCTTCCTTGGACCACTTTTGATAGATCCTGACCACTGCAGACCAGGGACACCACACAAGAGCTGCAGATTTGGAGATCCCCTGACCCAGTTGTCCAGCCATCACAATTTGGCCCTTGTCAAACTCACTCAAAATCCTTACATTTGCCCATTTTTCTGCTTCTAACATCAACTTTGAGGACAAAATGTTCACTTGCTGTCTAATATATCCAACCCACCAACAGATGCAATGCCGACGAGACAATTCATTCCGCTTGTCAGCGGTCATAATGCTATGCTGTTCGGTGTATGTATGTGATCAGGACTCCAGGAAGAACTGTTAAGACTGAGACAGGTGCAAAAATATAGGAAGAAAGCATTGAATTATATGTCATTGATTTACATACTTGTTTAGCTAGTCAAAATACTGAATTAGTGTTTTGTAATTTTGCATTTCCTATGAGACAATTTCATGCAGAATTTTTCATAAATCTTCTTTGACTGGAAATAAAATGCCTTCCGTACACATTCTTTTTCCAAGAATGCAAAAGCATAGTTTGCAGGTGTTTATTTGAATTCCAAGCAAGATCTATCCTTGACCCCAGGAAGACTTTGCTAACAGCTGCAGTGGCACACAGAAAACTGCACGGATGTGGTTTTCATTGTCAATTCTAATAAATACTTAAAGCTAAAAACCACAATAACCCAGTTGTCACTACTATTCAGCAAGTGGAGAAGAGAAACAGAGCTTTGAAAAGGGAAATTAATTTGCTGATACCCTGCCATGTATCATCAGTCTGTGGTTTTTATCTCGTTTTTAAGTTTATTTTGTGATGCAGGGTTGACTGACCTTTGTGTCTGGTAATCCTCCTGTCTGGCCTCTGCTTCAATTAGTCAAACATCCTTGTTCCAAAATTTGGCCTGTGCAGGTAGCTTATTAGAAGTCACGGTAAAAGGAAAACCCAAATACAGAGCAGTAAAAACAACTAGTACAAATGAATCATATGAGCAAGATGGAAAGCTTAGAAGTGCCCCCGGATGAGACAGTGAATCCAAAGTTGTTCAAAACTTGTCCTGTGCTTTCAATGCTGCTTAGAATATCACATCTATAGCCTCACACATACATCTGTGTGAATGGGTAAATGAGAAACACACTGTGCTTTAAAACAATGCTATATGTGGGCCATTATTTGAACGAGCCTCATAATCTTCTAATTATCCATCCATTGGTGGGCCTCACAAGACGATGTTTACAAGTATTTAATGCAAGGACAAATAAAATGAGCCTCTTGTGCTAGTGTTTTGAAACCACTGTGCAGGCTGTGGATGTGATATTCTAAGGGAAATTAGAAACAGACAGGCAATGAAAAGGAAAGACCCAACAATTTTTTTCTCCCAGTTTTCCATTTGGACTCAAACATGTGTGACATCGTAAAAGATATAAGATAGAACATGCTGAAAAATGAAGCCATCACATTTATTTGCATAGCATCAGTTTAAAGCAAGCCACCTCAGGGTGCTTTACATAGTGAGGACAAAATCTTACATTATAAGGAGAAATCCAACAAAATGAATAAATCGCTGAGCACGCTTTCTGGCAACAGTGGGAAGAAAAGAACCCCTTTTAACAGTAGGAGTCCTTCAGCAGAACCAGGCTCAGGGAGGGTGGTCGTCTGTCTCGACATGACTGGATGAAAAGGATAACCAGTGTTTCCTCTAGGATTCTTTGCAGCAGCTCTCTGGGAGCCTGGCAACGTAAACAAATAACACTTCACTGTAGATTTTACTTGTACAACCTATTTATTGAATGACCAATTGAAAATGGCTTTTTAAAGGCTGAATGTTAAAAAATAAATAAAAAAATATTTGAACAAGCTCATCCCAAAACACAATCAGCTGTTAAATCACAGTGTAGATATTAGCTTAATGCTATCAATAGTTTACTCACTGGGTTGGCACCAGACCAAAATTAACTGAAGCTACCGATATACAAATACCTCATTACAAGATTAGATTGGAGGAGTGGAGGCAGTGTCTCAGGACCTTTACAAAGGAGAAGTCCTGAGACTTCAAACAAAGATTGAAGTCTCCTTTTCAATCACTGTTTGGCTAAGTTTCGACACCAAGCCACTTACTTGCTTGAAATACACCTTTTTGCAGCATTAACAACATGTTACAAGGCAAATGTCTCAATACCTCTGGATATTTATACTTCAATGAAACTACCCTCCATTGTGGAAAATTTCATTCAAATGTAGCAGCAAGGTTTTTTCACAAATTGGTAGTTGGTAGTGAGATCAGGCCTAAAGGCGACATCTGGAGAAGCCACACCGAGCTTCAAAATTGCTCTTTCGGAAACCCGTGGCTGACATCAATGAGGTTTACACATCTTTATGTACAGTCAGTGTTTTTTTGTTTTTGCCACACTGCTCGCTCAGCAGTTGGTACATTTTCTCCAGCATAGCCCGTCTCAGGTATTCAGAAAAAGCAACATATAGCATTTTATGATTATGAATAGTGAGGAAGTTCCACTCATCCAGACATTTATACCAGCAGGTTTATTAGTGAGCCTCACTTCCTTCTGAGACAGATCCACTGTGCAGTAGCACAACTGGAAACTCTTGGCAATGGACTTTAATTTAGAAAAATACATTTCCAACAGTATTATAGAAAATGGCATCAAGCCTGGATTAGTCCCCAGTATTATTCATGTGGCAAGTAAGTAAGGAAAGTTTCATTAAAGAAATAAAACCAGAGAAAATAGAACACCTATTCTGCAATGTCGGCTAATTAGTTTCTTAGATTTCTTTTTACCATTTTCACGATGAGTTGTCGAATGGTGCATTTTCTGGCAAACATCATGTAAATACTTTGCTTCTGAGGGTGTTTGTGCACCTGTATGACATTTTCAGCTGAACAACTGCCAGGTATAATCACAATACCACGTCCTGTGAGTTACCCAGAAGGATTTGTAGATTGTTTCTATGGTAACTGCACAAACCATACAGCATCTGAGATATAGCAAAGGTTTGTATTCTTCACCAGTTTCCTAAAATCTGTCAAGCTCTTATTAGTAAACTACTTTGCACTAATCACCATCATCACCTCATCTGCTGCAGCTTCGATATCTATAAATATGAGCCTTTTTAATGAACACCTGGGAGCCACACAACATTGCCGGCTCTGCTGATGCAGAGATTTATCTAATAACATCACACCCACAACTACAGATCAGCATTGCTTTAGCAGATATGCAAATGACCTGTACAGACTCACCATCACCACCGCACATTTCAATTAGTTTCATTGTCACTGGTATTGCATTTGTCATCGTAAATAGCACCATATGCTCACGCCACTTAATTCAAGTTGGGGAGAGATTATGAGCAGATGATTTAGCAATTGCGCCGCTCCTCCACAGTGATATGGTGCTGCCTGATGTGAAGTGAAATGAAGCCAGGCACTCGTATGAGTTGAGGGCACCATTTCCCTCCCCTCTCATTGACTAAACATTTAGCTGTGATATAATTGGCTTGGTAACAAAGTGACCATGGGGCGTGAATAAATTTGTAACAAGCCCTTTGATCAGACTCAGAGGCACACTGGCATCTCGGGCCTCCCTCGACATGGCGAGCTGTCAACATGGTTTGGTGAGTTGTGAAAGGCAAGAATTTCAACACAGAGTAAGTGATGAGACGGCCCTCTAACTAGGTACACATGCCTCACGAAACATGCGATGTTTACTTCCCCTACATTTCCCACTGTGAATAATTAATTTTGCTGCCTTGTGTAGTTTAATTACAGATGAAATTTTATTAGGTTAAACTTCGCAACAGCAAACCCATTGATTGTGGACACACAAAAAAACTTGATACCCTCCATAAACAGACTCTTAATTTGGAAAATGAAAACTCGTAAGAAAAGTCAATAGAATGAAGCCTTAAGAAGCTCGAAAAGACCATACAGTATGTATACTGTATATAATGTATACCCACCACTAAGCAAAGGGATTTACCGTTGGCCTAAAACTCTCTACAGATAAATATTAGCACACATCTTGCAACGTGAGACTAAAGTCAATCATTCTATAGTGTACCATGCAATCTGTGGTATTTACAGTGGCACTTCACACTGACACTTTTGTTCACTGGCTTTAGCCTTTAAGGCAATTCCTCCTCTCCTGGTATAACTGCACCAAGTCTGGGAAACTGCTGTCTTATGGATAGGCCTCAGGGAACAAATGTCCCTTCCTTTGTAGTTCCACAACCCATAAGCTTCAAAGCACAAACACAAATATAAAGCAAACACATCAGTGCACTTTTGAACTTTGCCAACAAGAAAAAAAGTGTCTGCTAAAGCTTAAACCCAAGACTGCTGTGAGCTAGAGGGAGACAAATCTCCAAAAGGAAATGATGCAACTGAAGTAACATTAGATAACTGGATTACACTGGCAAACATGTATGCTGATATGTTGGTAGAGGACATATTCAGATTCAGAAAGGAGTGACACTCCCACATAAGTCCTTCTGAAGTCTTTGATTTACCATGTACAAACTCACCTCTGCATTAAACGGTTGCATCAAAAGAATTTCTCTTTTTTTGGCGTGAAAATAATCCCTTCATGGATTAAAATGGCTTAAATGTATACTGTTGCTTCCCCTAGAATGTGAAGTCACAGCCTAGGTATCCACTCACTCCTCTCTGATCGCTGCAGCTCAAGCGCACCAGCTCACATATGATTCTAAAAAAACATGTTAAGTTTTATTATTGGAGAAATTCAGTCATACAGGGTAAAACCAGAGACCCATTCTGAAGATAAACAACGATACAGAAAGCCCCACCGTCCAAAGTAGACAAGATTGGTCCATTAAGTTTGCCACCTATAAATCTCCAGAATTATGAAAGTCTGAATTATTTTTAGGCTGTCATACACTGAAGTTTCCATGTGGAAATATTGATGATGGCTGCTTATCTGGTTCAGAGTACGTTTTCAAGCATATAAAAAGCACCACGTGGATGTGTTAAGATGGTAAGAAAACAGTTGATTTTCACTGAAGGAGGTCTCGAACATACCCTTAAATTCAGAAAAAGTGCCTCTTGAAGTGCTGTAATAATATAGCATTTGGTTATAAGTACTGATGAATGAAAATAGCATTTGACTGCTGTAGGAAGAGCTAGTTTTAACTGATAAATATACTCTTGCGCAATGTAAAGCCTATATAGCATCATATTTTCTCAGCATGTACTGTACTGAAGGGAAAATGACAAAATTGTAACGTTGTTCTACTATCTAATAGTAGCAGCAGCATTACAAAATGGCAATAAACATGAAGTATTCACCAATTCAGGGGAACAACATCGTTTTTGCGTTGTTTTTTGATTGACTTCTATATGAAATTGTATTTTTAAAATGTATAACATACCTAATGAAATCAAAGCAACACATCACATTTCCATTCCCCCCTGCCAACTGTTGGTGGGCTTGTCCCCGAGGATAAATTAATGTCAAGGTCCATTCTCACCAAGTGAACAATGGCAGAAGGAAATCAGGCATCACCAAACAGTAGGGGTGAAACTGCCAACTGCTGCGGTGGGAAATGCACTGTGGTTGCCCCCACTGTCTGGCCGGCTCCATCAGAGCCACCTCACCCCCCCCTCCTCCCACTGCTCCGCGAATCAGCAGATCTGTAACCTGTCGGCGGTGATGAATAGAGGGCGTCTGCAGCCGTGGCTGCCACCGCAGGCACAGATGGATGATAGTGGGCTTTTAAAGTGCTTCCTGCACCACAGTGGCCAACATAGTCAAGGCGAACGCCGACGGGCAATGTTCCTGTGTTTTATTTCTCCCTTTTTTTAATGATGTTTGGACTGTGAGTGCCATTGGCAAAAGCTGAAACATGGTCAGAGCACCTGGTACACCAAGTCAGACATTCATACTTTTAGGTAGCTGCCCCCCCCCTCCCCCCCCCCCCCCCCCCTTTTTTACCTCCCACATTCACTACATAATTTTCCTTATCTATGTCAAAGCCATCTATATGTGTCAGCAGCAGAAGTACTAGTGACTGTGACATGATGTGTCAAACAGTAGCAAGGCAGGCACTGTCCATACAATTCACTTTTGTGTAGCTCTATATCTAGAAATTGCATAGCTAATTGTGGAGCTAATTGAGAAGTATTCAGAATTAATTATAAACCATTCTCCCAGATGATGAAAAAAAAATCCTTCAATTATATACACTTCTAAATCCGCCCCTAATCACACCACTTAGCCCCTGTGAGCAGTCAATAAAGAGAAACTGAGGCAGGCAGCTAATCAGTTTTTGCCACAACATTCCAAATTACTACATAACTTGCTTTGTAAAAGTTGCACAACCTGTATGAAACTGTTCTGCTCATCCAAAATGAACTCATGCCTCGCCTCTTTCTTGACACTGAGAACATCTTGATTTTCTGTATAAATTTGCCTCAACTTCTCTGTGATGTTGTTTCTTGGAAAAACTGACCTCCTCGCTGCTCTAAATCCTGTTGTACAGCTGTCACAGATATTAGACCCCATAATGACCCTGGGGAGGGATTGAAACATGAGCAAACATCTGAAAGAATATAAACCATTAGATGCGCTGTTACAGTTTTGCAGGGAATTGCATGGAATCCAATCCAAAGAGAGCTCTGTTACAAGCATGGAGGCATCCAGCAGAGTTAAGCATGTGCTCAGGCCAGCAC
The DNA here is from genome assembly GCF_021347895.1 of Acanthochromis polyacanthus. NCBI lineage: Eukaryota > Metazoa > Chordata > Actinopteri > Pomacentridae > Acanthochromis > Acanthochromis polyacanthus. Next base: position 14,869,216 of record NC_067116.1, read on the forward strand.
AGCAGCACTGCTATCGTCATTGTATTAATTCAGCAGCTGAAGACACGCTAAACTCTTCTGTAACATTGTTAGAAATTGCTTTTGTTAGGCAGAAGCCAACTAAGAGTCACATACGTGTGTATGTGACTCTTAGTTGGCTTCTGCCTAACAAAAGCAACAGGAGCACCAGAACATATCTCAAAATTAGTTTTCATGAATGGGAAGGAAAATAAAATGTCACAGACCCGCAGCCTTATTTGCACATTTCTTGCATAAATTCACAGCACCAGAGTTCTATACTCGTGCTTACCAAACAGTGCTGACATTTTGGGATGGATGCAACTGACCACAGCTAATTTGCATTAAAGACCTACAGCTGCATTTAATGTGATGCAGATAAACATTGTGAGTGCTTGTGATATGACTTGTTTCCTATCACTGGACGTGAATCTATATAATCAGCAGTGATTCTCAGAGAACACAGCTGGACTCATATCAGAACCATGTGATTGAGATCATGTACTTTCAGGGTCCTAACCTCCAGGAGGAAAGCTTCTCTGGAAACACTGCCCTGAAAACATTGACCTTTTGACCATCTCATTTGCTGCACCTTCAGATAAGATACAATATCTGATGTGTGGCTTTTTTTCCCCCCCCGTTTCACACATGCTTGCAGTTCAGAGCCACTCACGCCTAGAATTTAAAACAGTGGCATATGAGAGGTACTGAAGTGTTACTGTAGTGAATTAGTGGTTTATATGTCAAACATTTGCAGAAAAGGGTCAGAAAAAAATGGTGGTGGGACACGTTTTGTAATTAATTGCATTTCGGTCAAATAGCAATATTTGATGCAATAAACAATGTTTTTCCATTCAAATTAATTTTGGCTGACGACTGAATTGATGAAAAGACAAACATGAACGTAAACAACAAAATTATTGATGTTTCATTTCTATTTATCTGCATTTTTCATCTGTCTACGACATTCACAGGCTGCTGCAAACTCAAAGTCCAATTACAGCGATTATATTTAACATTTTAAAACTTTTTGTAAACTCAAGCACTTTTCTTGAAAAGTGGTCTATTGTGGGATGGCCACACCGTTTGGCGGTACCAGGACTGTCGCTAACATTAGCTAGTGTCACTAATGTCAGCTCTGGTGCTAACAGCAACATGTTTTGCATTGAAGTAATACTGCCAGCTTCAGTTGCTGCGGTGATCAGAAAACTCTTTGCTGCACTATTTGCACACGACCACACTTTTATCCAAGCTGCTATCGGGAAGATTTTTAAAAGAAAACTTTCCGCCCAACAAGCTCGAATTGGTCGATTTTTTTTTTCACTGTTCACCAAAGTTTCTTGTGTTGACATCACTCAATGCGTCCTGTGGATCTTCTTCACGCCTAGAAAACAGACTTTAGGTTCAATACCGCCACCTACTGGGTTGGAGTGTTTATCGGTGTTACCGGTGTGCCAGGAATTAGGAAACTGAGAAAGATGTGCCTAAATGCATTATTCTTTTTAACATGTAATTCTTTACTGAAATTAATCAAAATTAACGTGTTAAAATCCCAACCCTAGAAAAAACCTCTCTGACACCAGCCCTGGTCTGTCTGCTGCTCCACTTAAAAAAAGCTCTCTCTGAAGTCTACAAGAATCCCAAAGTACATTCACATTCTGCTTTCTCTCTGGTGGAAATGAGCAAAATGAATATGCACAGGAACAGACTCATCAAAAAACTAGATACGGCCTCCTACTGTTGGCTGCCCTGAGGGCAGCTCCTTACACTTCTTCAGGATTTGCAACTGAGCATTACACAGATGCTGTGCACTACAGTGGGTACCAGCAGTCATCAGGAGCAATTTCACAAGGGATCAGCTGTGTCAGGTAAGAGGTGTCACATTATACAGTCAGCTGATGCGACAGAAAACCTGGAGGAGCAGCAGCCTGGGAAGTGGAGAGGTATTAAGTGGCTGAGAGAGAAGAAAGTAACAGAATTGTGGTTTACAGATTATAGTAGAAGGAAAATGTATTGGGAAATGTGATAATTTCTTTCTTTACAATAATTAGATAAGAAGATCAAAATCACACTTGTTTACTTCCATTAGCTTAGCTTAGCATTAAGACCGGCTCTTGTTATCGTCATGTGGTTATTAGCTGCAGCACGTGACTGTCCATTAAAACCACAAATTGTAGTTCTTTTTAATTATGTGACAAGCCCTGGCTAATTTAATGACCCACTTTTTTCATCTTTATTCTTTGGCTTCATTTTTAGCGTACATATGTGAGAATGGCTTCAATCAAGACATCAAACCTGAAGATGGAAATGTCCCAAAACGATGAACTGTTCCTCTAAGGAGGGCTGCTATCAGCTCTGCCCTTGAGGCTCATAATCCTAAATGTTCCAGCAGAGCCTCCTGGTGTCACTGAGATACACTGAGGACCACAGTGGCTGTAACCTTCCAGCTCCCTGTGAGTCTCTGTCCGGTTAAAAAGAGCTGCCTCGAGAGGCAATAAGTCATCTATTTTATCTATTGAAAGCTGTCAGTCAGCAGGAGGAACTGGAGCCACATCAATATAAATTAACCCGTTCAGCTTGGGGCTTTTTTCTTTAATATCCACTTGAAAAAATCCCCCAAATTCAATCAGTAACAGACAGACAAATAAAATGGAAAATGAATAATGTAAGGCTGTATGTTTAGAGGGCATTTTTAAATCCAATAAGTCTTTCTGTCCCGTCACCAGACTGAGACTTCAAAATCTCCAGCAAAAAAATGTTCAGTTTTACTTGGGCTTACTCTTAAAAATCTAAATTAGAGAATAAATAACTGCAATTCTGTGGAAGCTGACAGATAAGACATTAAGCACAATAACACTACATCGTTGATTAGTCATAGCTGAGACATAGGCCAGGCGGTCTCTTTATTTTAGCCATATGGAGAGCTTTGATGAGTCAAATGTACGAGTAGGTCAGATTTGGCCCAGTTCCAGTTGAGTCGATAGAGTTAAGGCATTCTCTGCACCCAGTGACTGTAATAGAAATTCTTTTTCTTTCCACAGTAAAGCAGATAAAGGTTAATTGGAGCCGTGAATCAACAGAAATAACAAAACTCTGCAATAATAACAATCTTGGAACACAGTTTTTTAGCGTGAGGTTAAATTTTCATAGCTGAGATATACTGTCTGACACTAGCTGCTTCCTTTTACATCTTCTTTTACTGACATGTTGTTGGAAATGCCAATATTTGGATTTTATTTGTGCTTTAAAGTCTGGACGCTTGAGGCTCAACTGCAAAACAGTGTTATATTTACAGGCTAACTCTTGACCACTTTGGTTGGTAGCAATAGAGATTTTTGAAAGGAAGGAATAAATACACAGAAATCTCATTTGAACGGGTTGAAGTTTGTGTGCGAGTGTGTGTGTGTGTCTGACAGGGTGGTGCAAATCTTGAATTTGCAGTGGGTGTTGAAATTTTCTGAAGGAAAATAAATATACACATTTGACAGTTTGAGACCCTGAAATCTCAGCATATGACGGAGTAATTCTTGATTACCGATCCCGTCAGGCCCCAGCAAATATGGCTGTTCTGTTTAATAAGATATGCCACTTCATAAAAAAGTAAAGATGAGAAAGAAGTCCAAAGAGCAGTGTTAAAAGTTAAAAACAGAAAATAATGGAGCTCAGCTGCATGACCTGTATGAACTATACCTTGGCAGACAGACAGCAAAGGCAGACGAGGCCTGGCTTGACCTCCTAACCCATCGATTCTCTGGAGACTTCCATCCTGCTAACTCACTGACACACCTCAGAAACCAGCTATTTCTTTCTGTATCATAAAGATAGAAAAGACATACAGCGTGACCTACCACCCAGGGCAAGATAATGATAGTATTGACCCTTAGTGTCTCAAACACATCCACCAACTTTAATGTAGATGTATATTGGGAAATATGCTTTTCCAAATTCATGCAAAGAAATATTAGAGAAGATTGATACCAATTTTGCCGTCTGTACAATGAATATGATGCTAATGCAAGGAGCCTGTCGGCCTAGCTTAACACAAAGACTGGAAATTAAGAGATACGGCTAGCTTGGCTTTGATCAAACAAAACAGAATCTGAGTACCAGCATCTCATTTTTTGTGTGTGAGTTTGAGTCTTTAAGCTAAGCTAAGCTAAGCTAACTGGGTGCTAGCTGCACAGTCTCATATTAACCTACAACAGACATGAGAGTGGAAGCCTATCAATTTTCTTAAGCACTTCTTGGTAAAAAGAAGAATTCAGATTTTGTTTCTAACGAGAGCATGGATGACACAATTAATCTTATAATTACAACTGCCCATTCTGTAGTGTGGAGTAGTTTTACAGTGTGAGCTGGTGTGCTTGAACTCTTATAGTATGAAGAAGGAGGGGGGAAGAGAGAGGCAGGAACTCAATCTACATGCATTGGTGTGGAGTCATATTTTAGCCATTTAAAGCTAGAAAGGATGTATTTTCATAGGGGGAAACATTTTACAAGTTTAATCAATGACATTAGACAGACTGAAGCCTAAGTGAGCACTAACTGTGTGCAAGAAAAAAGAAAAAAAAATAGACCCAGTAAACATCAGATCTAGATCAGCAGAGATTCAGTCTGTACTGTAGTTAATTAGGACAGAGTTTTATTATTATAACAGGCAAATTATTTCTTTTTACCCTTAGATGCATGAGTGATTGGACTCCACTCTTCCATTAGTGGGTCAAAAATGACCCATTTTTAAGAATCAATTTGTTTTTATGTCATTTTTGTCATTTTGGTTAAGATAAATCATTTGTTTATATTATATTTTTGTTTATTTTTCACTTTATAACAGATTTTGAACATTTTGATGAAAAATGAAAAAAAGATTATTACAAAGAACAGTAATAGAAGAATGTTAACCTCCATTCTGTACACATTTTTCCACTCTATTCCTCTAACTGTTGCTACTCTCCGTTCCTCCAAGTTTGTGCACTGCCTCACCTCTTGTATGATATTATCAGTGAGGAAGAGCTGGAGGTAGTAATATAAATATTACTATTTCTTTAAAAGTATGAAACGTAACTTAAACATTGAAATTGAAAGATATCAAAAACATGTTTTTGAGGAATAGCTGGAATATGAAAGATAAAAACTTTTCACTACAGCGATATTGCAAGAAAAGCACCTGACTGGGTCATTTTTGACCCACTTATGCACCGTTAAAGTAGCCAAACATTTTTGATCATATCATGCGACCGTCATTGCTTAGTTTAAATAAGCAGAATTTTGCCAAAGACTGAAGACTATATCAGACTATTGATCATGAACGATCAACTTCATAAAAAATAAGGGCTTTTATTATAAGGCAAGCAAACTACAGTGCATGAAGTATGATATGTATTTGATATAACAGACTTGATTCTGCTGCATGCTGTAGCACTGCATCAAATCAGGGCAGAGAGCGCTGTAGCCTGAAAGATTGACAGCTGAGTTCAAATCAATTCTTGCAGAAATCTTGAAACCTTTTCAGGCAGTGGTCGTTGATTTGACAGCTCTGTTGAGTTATGGAGGTCCAGCAGTTGCTCTAATATAGCCAAGGTCAGAGTCAAAGTCCTTGGTGACCATATACAGAAAAAGATAAAGATTTTGAAGTGTGTATCACAACTTTACGAGGAAGAATTAGTTTCTAAAGAATATACAATATTTTCTTATACTTTTGCATCGATCTGTCTTTTTGAACTCATGAAGGTGTCCACATATTCTCTGAAATTTGACCTTGGTAAAAGCAGATATTCCCAGTGAATCTAAATGCTTGAGGAAGACTGTATCAGGAGAAATAGGTGAGCTCTGTCAAAACTGTGTTCTCAAACATTTAATATTTTACTAGTGCATATTAACTTAGAAAACATGGGAAATAAGCCTGCATTATTCAAGCAGATTTCCATGTTTGTTTTCTGCATTTCTGTCAGCAGTCATTAGTCTTCATTTATTCTCCTTTCCTGCTAGCCTGGAGCAAAAAAGCAAGGATGTGCCCCCCACCGTGTGTGACTCAGAGCACACAAAGGCCATCGCTGAAGAAAATATCCATTCTTACCTAATGCCAGTTCTCCCTTCTTTTCAACATTATTGTTGACTCGGATGCTTGACACAGTAGGTGAATTTGTGGGCAAAGTACCAGGACTCTGTGGACAGTGCCACCACTTTTAAAGGCAGCCAAGTCTGTCTGTTGTTTTCTCTTTATGCTAAAAGCCACTAATGTTTGTTATTAGAGTTTAGAAAAGGTCATAAAGTCGCACAATCAATGTTGGCATTTAATTTTTTTTCTACATCACTGCACACAAACAAAACAGACATTGTAATGGTAAATATTGTGACCACAAAGTTTTTTTTTCAAGAGTATTTTTATTGAGGTTTTCCCAAAATAACAATGGAAATAGTTCGCAAAAAGGTTATGAATATAACTTTTTTTTTAACAAAAAAAAAAAGAGATAGATAATGTGAAATGCAACAATACACATCAGCAAAAATTATAATAAACACAATCTTGGATTAATTCAAAGAAAAAGGAAAAAATATTTAAGGGGTCCAAGAGCATTATAATTGGTGTCCATATCACACAGCACCTTAACTATAATAAGAACAATAATAATAATAATTAAAGCTGCAAGCAGCGATGGACGGGTCCTCGCATCCACGCTGGTCGGCGAATCCATGCACGTCCACCAGGTGGCACTGTGACTGAGAGTGTGTGCTGGCCTCTGAATCACATCTGGACCAGAGTTTAATCACACGTAAAATTTCAGCCAGACTGTAGCATGTTCAGAGCAGTTATAGAGCATTTCCTGTCTATCCACCAGGTGGCGCTGTAACTCAGAGTGTATTTCACACAGTGGATGTGATGAGGGTTGGACTCTGATCACTCATGAAAAGTTTCAGGCTGATTTGATCATGTAGAGGCCAGTTATACAGCATTTCCTGTCCATCCAACAGGTGGCGCTGCAACTGAGAGTGTCTGTTGGCCTGTAGATGTGATCAGGATTGGATTGTGATCACACATGGAAAGTTTGAGGCAGATTGGAGCATGCAGAGGAGAGTTATACAGCAGTTGATGTTTCATGGCGAAGCATCAAAACTCTAATGGTCGCCATGGCCACACCATTTGGCTTCTGGTTAAACTTTTGATAACTTTTCATCACCAAGTCCTGCTGTGTGGACTGACAAAATTTCAGGTCTCCTGGAATTATCCCCTAGGAGGTATTAACTCTCAAAAATGAGAAAAATCATCAAAAATCTCACAATTAATCCAAGATGGCCGACTTCCTGTTGGGTTTAGGACATGGCTCCAAGAGGCTTTTTTGTGCATCCTGATGTGATCTATAAGCCTCCCAAATTTCATGGATGTAGGTGAAACGTGCTGGGGGGGCTGTTTATTAAAAATACTGTAGGGGGCGCTATAGCATGTGCAGTGCCGAGATGCATACGGTGTCATTGCTTGGGTCGATGGTGATGTGTGTGGTAATTTTTGTGAGCATTGGAGTATTCCTAACCTGTCAGAAAGGGCTTTGTTTTTCATGGTGATATTTGGTTGCTACGGCAACAGCGTTGCATGAAATGTCACACCCTTCACAGTGTGTGATTGTCAAGAGGTGAAGACTCGACTGACCAATTTCCAGCATGATATCACCAAGTTTGGGGCCATTGTACCTGAAAATATAAGGCCTTAAACTTACTATTACCAACAGGTGGCGCTATGACTTTTTCAAAATTTATGAGTGTGGATGTGTTCAGACTGGACCTGGTATCCAGCATGTGAAGTCTGAGGCAGATAGGATGTTGTTCAGCTGAGATATGAATCGTTAAATTTTCATGGCGAAACATCGAAATTGGTTTGGCCGCCACAGACACGCCCTTTGATGACAAGTCACCATTTTCACTGGGATGCATCATCAATGTGTTTAGGCTGTTGTCACTGCATTTGAAGTGAATATGATCAACCGGGTAACAATAGGGCATGAAAGTGTAAAAGATGTCTATTTCCTGAAACCACAAGGTGGCGCTATGACTGTCAATGAATATCCCTATGTGGATGACATCAGGACAGGACTGTCATCATACATGTAAAGTTTCAGGCAGATTGGAGCATGTTGAGAAGAATTAGACACCAATTCCTGTTTCATGGCGAAGGATCAGTTGTTTGAGGCTCCGCCATGGCCACACCTTTTGGCTTCTGGTTGAGTTTTTGATAACTTTTCATCAGAAAGGTCTGGTGCATGTACTGGCCAAATTTCAGTTCTCTCAGACTTATCCACTAGGAGCTATAAATTTTGACAAATGTACAGCAAATTGAAGATGGCCGACTTCCTGTTGGGTTTAGGGTGTGGCTGTGATTGACTTTTTGGTGTGTCCTGATGTGGTGCATATGCCCACCAAATATTGTAGCTGTAAATAAAACATTGTGGAAGTTGGCCTAATGACCACTTTTTCAATTTTGCAGGTGGCGCTATAGAGCCATTTTTTCACACATATGCGCAACTCCCATAAAATATCAAATTTTTCGCCAGTCCTGATGTGCATGCCAAATTTCACGCGTTTTGGAGTATGATAAGGCCGCCAAAAAGCCAATTTACTTTACGGGAGAAAAAAAAAAAATAAAAAAAAAATAAAAAAATAATAATAATAATAATAAACCCTAGGGTTTCAATAGGGTCCTTGGCACCGCTGGTGCCTTGGACAGTCGGTGCCCTGGCACCGCCTGTCCTTCGCACCCTCGGTGCTCGGACCCTAATAATAAACCCTAGGGTTTCAATAGGGTCCTTGGCACCGCTGGTGCCTTGGACAGTCGGTGCCCTGGCACCGCCTGTCCTTCGCACCCTCGGTGCTCGGACCCTAATAATAAACAAAAGAACATGGTCCCCAAAACAGAAATACAAAATAAATATTCAGATGCAGTAGAGACTGAAGAAATACATTCAGGAGCTACGACTTGCGCATATTAATAACAGGTGAAATCTATAACATAATATACAGTTTTTGCTTTGTAAGATCGACAGTTACATTACTCATTATATGTGTGGGTTTTTTGCTATCACACTAAAGGGTTTAGATAACTTTCAAGTTGATGTTGGCAGTAAAGATTTAAGTTCTGAAAGATAAGATTATGCTATTGATAAGGGTTAATAGATATATTTTCAATAACACGGTTGAGGAATACTGATATGGATGGGGTCGCGTGGACTAGTTGCTCTTCAGTTTTGTGGATCAGCGTTCTGGTAATCCACTATGTTCAAAGGGGAGGGATGTGCATTTCACTGGAGGGAATGCACTTGTTTAGTCGGGATATGTTCAGAATAAGCTTTATGTTGAATGAATGTGTGTGTGTGATTGTATGTGGAGCCTGCACCAGTATTGTCATAATGTATGTGTGTGCATATATACACACGTGGACAAAATTGTTGGTACCCCTCAGTTAAAGAAGGAAAAACCCACAATTCTCACTGAAATCACTTGAAACTCACAAAAGTAACAATAAATAAAAATTTATTGAAAATTAAATAATCAAAATCAGCCATCACTTTTGAATTGTTGATTAACATAATTATTTAAAAAAACAAACTAATGAAATAGGGCTGGACAAAAATGATGGTACCCATAACTTAATATTTTGTTGCACAACCTTTTGAGGCAATCACTGCAATTAAACGATTTCTGTATTTGTCAATGAGCGTTCTGCAGCTGTCAACAGGTATTTTGGCCCACTCCTCATGAGCAAACAGCTCCAGTTGTCTCAGGTTTGATGGGTGTCTTCTCCAAATGGCATGTTTCAGCTCCTTCCACATATGTTCAATGGGATTCAGATCTGGGCTCACAGAAGGCCACTTTAGAATAGTCCAACGCTTTTCTCTCAGCCATTCTTGGGTGTTTTTGGCTGTGTGTTTTGGATCGTTGTCCTGTTGGAAGACCCATGACCTGCGACTGAGACCAAGCTTTCTGACACGAGGCAGCACATTTCTCTCCAGAATGCCTTGATAGTCTTCAGATTTCATCGTACCTTGCACACTTTCAAGACACCCTGTGCCAGATGCAGCAAAGCAGCCCCAAAACATTACTGAGCCTCCTCCATGTTTCACCGTAGGGACAGTGTTCTTTTCTTCGTATGCTTGGTTTTTGAGTCTATGAACATAGAGTTGATGTGCCTTACCAAAAAGCTCCAGTTTGGTCTCATCTGTCCAAAGGACATTCTCCCAGAAGCTTTGTGGCTTGTCAACATGCATTTTTGCAAATTCCAGTCTGGCTTTTTTATGAGTTTTTTTCAGCAGTGGTGTCCTCCTTGGTCGTCTCCCATGAAGTCCACTTTGGCTCAAACAACGACGAATGGTGCGATCTGACACTGATGTACCTTGGCCTTGGAGTTCACCTTTAATTTCTTTGGAGGTTGCTCTGGGCTCTTTGGATACAATTCCAACGATCCGTCTCTTCAATTTGTCATCAATTTTCCTCTTGCGGCCACGTCCAGGGAGGTTGGCTACTGTCCCGTGGGTCTTGAACTTCTGAATAATATGAGCCACTGTTGTCACAGGAACTTCAAGCTGTTTAGAGATGGTCTTATAGCCTTTACCTTTAAGATGTTTGTCTATCATTTTTTTTCGGATGTCCTGGGACAATTCTCTCCTTCGCTTTCTGTTGTCCATGTTCAGTGTGGTACACACCTTTTCACCAAACAGCAGGGTGACTACTTGTCTCCCTTTAAATAGGCAGACTGACTGATTATGAGTTTGGAAACACCTGTGATGTCAATTAAATGACACACCTGAGTTAATCATGTCACTCTGGTCAAATAGTTTTCAATCTTTTATAGAGGTACCATCATTTTTGTCCAGGCCTGTTTCATTAGTTTGTTTTTTAATAATTATGTTAATCAACAATTCAAAAGTAATGGCTGTTTTTGATTATTTAATTTTCAATAAATTTTTATTTATTGTTACTTTTGTGAGTTTCAAGTGATTTCAGTGAGAATTGTGGGTTTTTCCTTCTTTAACTGAGGGGTACCAACAATTTTGTCCAGGTGTGTATATTTGGTTCCTATTTCAAAGTCCTAAATCTTCTTAAATAATCTAGATACAGTTATGGAGAGGTTAAAACAAGGAAGCAGTTTGAATACTATTATTACAAGTTGGAATGTCAAGGGATTGAGAAAGCTCACCAAAGTCAAACAAATATTAAACAGGATAAAATGTTTAAAATGTAAGACTGTATTCATTCAAGAATCACATTTAATTGCCGCAGATATTCAGATATTGACCAAAAGATACCCCGGCCAGTTATTCCACGCTCCCTTCACTAGTCATGCAAGGGGGGTTGTCATTTTAATTCATAAATCAATACCATTCAAAAAAATCGAAGCTCATCATAGACCCAGGCGGGAGGTACGTTATTGTACAAGGAACTATTTCATTACAAAAAATGAACTTTCTAAATGTATATGGCCCCAATGAAGATTCACCATCCTTTTTTGAAAAACTATTTTTCCACTTTAGAGGTTTCCTCTTTAGAGGGCCTGTATATTATAGGGGGGGACTTTAACTGTACCCTGGATCCAGCTTTAGATAGATCTTCGCAAAAAGACAACACACATACCAAGACAAAAAAGCTACTCAATAACTGTATACAGGATCTTAGATTAAAGGACATTGGGAGAGTTACAAATCCTACTAATAGACAGTATTCATGTTTCTCAAGTACTCATAAAAGCCATTTGCGCATTGACTATTTTTTAATATCCACGGAACTACAACCATATGTGACAGAATGTTGGTACAACAGTATTGTGATAAGCGACCATGCACCAATATCTTTAAAAATAAAATTAAGTAAAGTTGAACAATATCCATAAAGATGGAGATTGCAAATATTTTTGCTTAAGGATAAAATATTTATTAAATTTGTAGGATTTTCTATTTCTAAATTAACTAAAAGTCTTTCCCTAACGAAATATAAAGTTTCAAATCAAATGGTCCACTTCAAATACACTTTTAAGAATGTTATATCCCGAAAGGTCCTCAAGCCGGCGGCTTTTCCTCCGTCCGTTCGACACGAAAAATACGGTAATCCGACACAAAAAGAAAGTTCAGCAAACAAAAAAAAGAAGCGATCGATCGTAAAAAAAAATACTGGTATATCAGGAAAACACAATTATACAAACACTATACGCCGATGGAAAGCTTAGATTCTCAGGAATCCGCCGGTATAAACCACTTTCAGATGTGATTACCACAGCGGGTGAGAAAAACACATTTGTCCGACAAAAACAAATATTCATCCATCCGTTCTCTATACACGGCTTCAACGCACACAGCGCGACTCACATTTCCAGGTTTATTATTACACACAAAAACAAAGATTCCACAAAAAACGGCCATAATCCAACCTTTTACATCCAGATGACACAAGCCAGTCAACTATTTTATCCAAAACATGTCCTGAAGTCAGTATAAAATCCCCAAATCGGTCATTTTCAAGGAAATGCACCTCGCGATGCCCGTCCAATATTCCCCGTATTTTTCATAATTCTTTTTATTTAAAAATAGAATATTAGCGATTTTTTTGTACTGAAAATGGCTGGAATTGACTGAAGCTTAAAGGGCTAAGGCCTATAAGGCATAAGAGATTAGACTTAGCTCAACAGGTTGGACACAGGGCTGCAAACCGCCAGGTCCCTGGTTTGAAGCTGCCCAACATTACTCTCTGTTAAAGACAATCTGGGGCTGCTATGTCATCACTTTTGGGCCTGCACTTCAAATTTCCCTTTTTCTTTCTTTCTCTTCTTCTGTTTGTTTTGGGTGGGAGATGACCGAGCACATCAGGGGAAGGTCCCCGTACCAACACATTTTGTCACCCCTGATGGGGTAGCAATTTATATTTGGGTTTGGTAGGCCCATGCACAAGAAAGACATCAGTCTAACCCTAAACCCTAACCCAACCCTAACCCTATGCCTAGTCTACATATCTAATTTTAACCCTGCTATTTTATTTAACCCTTAGTCCTGCCTATATTTTTTGTATATAACCCTACTTTTTATTTATTAATAATCAGTTATATTTCATAGCCCCAATACTGGATGTTTATTTTATTTTCATATTTTACATTTGTAACATAAGTCTGTATTATAGTTAATATTTCAGAAAAATATTAAAACTGACAAAAAAAACAACAAAAAACACAAAAATTTTATTAACAGTAATAGTTTATAGTTTTATATAAGTATAATCTTGTGTTATAGTTATTATTTAAAACAAAACAAAAACAAAAAAATTATAAAACAACAAAAAACATTTAAAAACATTGAAAATATAAAAAAACCTATAAGTCTGTAAATAGTTTGTAATTGTGTGTGTGTGTGTGTGTGTGTGTATATATATATATATATATATATATATATATATATATATATATAATAGGTTAAGTTTCATTTATAATTTAAGTTGAAAATGTTTAAAATATAATTCTAATTTATTTAGGAGTGAAAAGAGTCAAAAACTGAAAGTAAATTCAAAGTAAATTCAAATACACTGCATCTCACATCGGAGATCTAAGCCAAATTTGAACATTCTATTGGCTACACCCACCATATAAGAGGTGGGTGTGCCATTTTCTGAGCTCATTTCACTCCAGACCAGCGGAGAGAGCACACAGAGCGGCTCCTCTCCAGCTTAGCTAGTGCCCATTGCCTGAAGAAGGCCCAGGAGGGCCGAAACGTCGCGTTTCCGGGCACTTTTTTCTTTCCTTTTGCTTTTCTTGGAGTTTAATTTAAATTTAAATTTTCTTTTAAGAACAAGTGTTTTTAGTTTATTTTAATTCCCTTCCTTTCTTCTTGGAACGCATTTTTAGTTGGTTAACTCCCTTCCTTTCTTTATGGAAGGCGTTTTTAGTTGGATTTTTTCTTTTTATAGGAAATTATTTCCTAGTTTAAAGGGAAGCTTCCTTTAGTTGTTTGTTTTTTATTTTTTGGAGAAAAAACCATCGTCCACAGCCATGGACTTTGGCTGGCAGGAAGTGCGCTACGGGCGCAGGAGACAGCGTGCCCATCAGCAGCAACAACCCCAGAGGGGCCAGGATTACAGGGAGTTCCAGGGGATGGCCAGAGCACCCACCATCTCCTTCGAAAGAAGTAGAGGGGATTCTTTCCCTTCACCTAACCCTAACCCTCCCCATACCAACACTTTTTGTCACCCCTTATGGGGTGGCAATTTGTATTTGGGTTTGGTCGGCCCGTGCATAAGAAAGACATCAGTCTAATCCTATACCTGAAGCCTAATCCAGCCAGAGCCACTGACCTACAATAATAACCCTAAACAGGGCATTTTGGTTCTTGTGCTTGGTCCTCTCCTGCCGAGACAGCCTTTTTTTCCCTCCTTTTCCCCCCCTTCTCCCCCTTCCTTTTTTCTTCCTTTTCCTCTCTTCTACCACCTGAGGCCTGGGGGTGGCATTTAGCTGGCAGTTTGCCAAGGTGCGGAGTGTGGGAGGACCCAGGGAAACTGGTTAACCAACCATGCCCTAACCCATGTGGCTCCTCCCACACCGCACTTCTTTAAATGCCGCTCCCAGAGCAATGGCTGCCTTCGCTGACACCACGGCCGGTCCACCAACCATCGGCTCCTGGACCTCATCCTCCACGACGACTCCGGGTCCCTGGACATAGGGGGAGACCGACGCAGACGTACCTGGCAGACACCGGCGACCCAGCCCCTGGCCTTTAACTGAAGGCCGACGTCTCATCAGGCTCCCGGCCAGCTCCTCCATGGGATCTGGAGGAACCACAGATGACCAACGGGATGACGAGGACCCTTTCTGCAAGGAGCAAGAACCCGGCCTCCAGACCTGCCTCAACCCCGGACCAACTATGATGGACAGAATCCTATCCTCCCCTTTCTCCATTGGTGGAAGCCAATAAGGCCCCACCTACAAAAGACACTTTTAGCAGTCTCTTTCATAAAACAAAACCCTGTTCTTCGACTCGGTCTCAATCTTGATTTTATCTTTTTTTCCTTCTTTTCTTTTTCCCTTTTAAACTCTTCTTCCATTGTGCACGCTAACCCTTACCCTTTTCCTGAACCCTAACCTCAACCAATTAAATTTCTGCGAAATTTCAAATTGAAGCAAACGAATGGTAGCTCACTGGGATGAATGTTGATCTTCTAACTCAGAACCCCTGGTTCAAAACCCCAAAAGTGCATTCCAATTGAAATCATTGGTTGGGTTTTAAGTTTTAACCTTTTTCCTTCCCGTCCCTCTCCCATCTTTTTTTTTAGGTGCACAGCTAGGTTTTTTCCTTTTTGTTTCCATCCATTCATTCTCTATACACTGCTTTATCCTCACTAGGGTTGCGGGGGTGCTGGAGCCTATCCCAGCTGACTCGGGCAAAGGCAGGGGACACCCTGGACAGGTCCCTTTTTGTTTCCTCTTTGTTTTATTCTTTCTTTTTGAGGTGCAGGCCACTCAGATACGTTGTGGCCTGTAAGACATCAGAGAATAGACTTAGCTTAACAGGTTGGACACAGAGCTACATACTGGAAGGTCCCTGATTTGAAACCAGTAAACATTATTCTCTGTTAAAGATAATTAGGCGCTGCTACACCATCTCTTTTGGGCCTGCACTTCAAGTTTCCTTTTTCTTTCTTTCTCTTCTTCTGTTTGTTTTGGGTGGGAGAGGACCGAGCACATCAGGGGAAGGTCCCCGTATCAACACTTTTTGTCACTCCTTATGGGGTGGCAATTTGTATTTGGGTTTGGTAGGCCCGTGCATAAGAAAGACATCAGTCTAACCCTAAACCCGAACCCTAATCCTAACCCTTTAGGACACATTTGGACACATTGGGGATAGGGTTTTAAAATTTCATCTTTAAAAAACAAACAGTCACATTGGTGAAGAGATTTAAAAATAATTTTATCTGAAGCCAAAACTGTAGGTTTTAAATTAACCACAACTCATGGAGAAAAACCTGATTGAACGAAAGAGTTTGTAGTGGAGGCAAGAAGCATTGGTGGGCGCAGAAGCTAATCTAAAGCAAAAGAATACTCCTAAGAATAAGTCAAAATAAAAGGGAAGACTAGGCCAAAGAGTGCAGAATCAAAGCCAATAGCCAATTGCTGAAATGAAAAACAATTTAACGAAATCGGCCGATTCTTCCGTGGGGAAGGAAAGGTGGAAGCAAAAATTAAAAATATGTTTAAAAATTGAGTAACCAAAAGTTTGACATAATTGCAAAAACAGAAATTAAAGCCTTAAAAGTAATGCAAAATTTTATATAACAAACACCTTAATATACTTACCTGAATTCGGACACGGGAGAAAACCTGTAAAAAAGAAAAAAAACTATAAAACACAAAATTCGAACACAGAAAACCTGAAAAACAGAGAAAAACAATTGGTATGAAAGCAAAGAGCAAAAAAAACAAATTAGGAACAATTGGGACCTTAAAACAACACAGAAACACAAAATTCAAATGCAGAACAAAAATTCGAACGAAGGAAAGGGGGCGGAGACATCAGGGTATAAATAGAAGGACAGACACAGAGAGCTCATTCTGGCATAAATTTCGAAGGGGAAGCAGCTCAGAAGGAAACGGGTGACCCACGCCTGATGAAGGCCTAAAAGTGGCCGAAACGTAGCGCTATGGGCACCCAGGAAAGGCCTATTATGGGATGGCAAAACTAAATGGGTAAAATATAGGGTTTTTTGTTTTATTAAATATAAAAATATATATTAAATAGAAAATTAAAAACAAAATTATTATTTATGATACAAAGCCTACATGAAGGACTGATGAGGGCAAGTAGAGCCTGGGTGGGATGCTCCTCGGAGGAACGGACCGTGCACCTCCGGCCCCTCAGGGAGCTTATAGCTTCCTGGGGGGCCGGTGCCCTCTGTAGGCAAGTGGCAAGGAAAACACCCTTTTAACAGGGAAGAAACCTCGAGCAGAACCCGGCTCTATATAGGGGGGAACCATCTGCCTGCTGGCCGGGCGGGTTGTGAAAGACAGAGGAGGGCAAGGGGGAGGGATGGGAGAAGAGGGAGGGGTGGGAAAGCAAGGAAAACACAACACACATTTGGATACATGTACACACGTGGACAAAATTGTTGGTACCCCTCAGTTAAAGAAGGAAAAACCCACAATTCTCACTGAAATCACTTGAAACTCACAAAAGTAACAATAAATAAAAATTTATTGAAAATTAAATAATCAAAATCAGCCATCACTTTTGAATTGTTGATTAACATAATTATTTAAAAAAACAAACTAATGAAATAGGGCTGGACAAAAATGATGGTACCCATAACTTAATATTTTGTTGCACAACCTTGTGAGGCAATCACTGCAATTAAACGATTTCTGTATTTGTCAATGAGCGTTCTGCAGCTGTCAACAGGTATTTTGGCCCACTCCTCATGAGCAAACAGCTCCAGTTGTCTCAGGTTTGATGGGTGTCTTCTCCAAATGGCATGTTTCAGCTCCTTCCACATATGTTCAATGGGATTCAGATCTGGGCTCATAGAAGGCCACTTTAGAATAGTCCAACGCTTTTCTCTCAGCCATTCTTGGGTGTTTTTGGCTGTGTGTTTTGGATCGTTGTCCTGTTGGAAGACCCATGACCTGCGACTGAGACCAAGCTTTCTGACACTAGGCAGCACATTTCTCTCCAGAATGCCTTGATAGTCTTCAGATTTCATCGTACCTTGCACACTTTCAAGACACCCTGTGCCAGATGCAGCAAAGCAGCCCCAAAACATTACTGAGCCTCCTCCATGTTTCACCGTAGGGACAGTGTTCTTTTCTTCGTATACTTGGTTTTTGAGTCTATGAACATAGAGTTGATGTGCCTTACCAAAAAGCTCCAGTTTGGTCTCATCGGTCCAAAGGACATTCTCCCAGAAGCTTTGTGGCTTGTCAACATGCATTTTTGCAAATTCCAGTCTGGCTTTTTTATGAGTTTTTTTCAGCAGTGGTGTCCTCCTTGGTCGTCTCCCATGAAGTCCACTTTGGCTCAAACAACGACGAATGGTGCGATCTGACACTGATGTACCTTGGCCTTGGAGTTCACCTTTAATTTCTTTGGAGGTTGCTCTGGGCTCTTTGGATACAATTCCAATGATCCGTCTCTTCAATTTGTCATCAATTTTCCTCTTGCGGACACGTCCAGGGAGGTTGGCTACTGTCCCGTGGGTCTTGAACTTCTGAATAATATGAGCCACTGTTGTCACAGGAACTTCAAGCTGTTTAGAGATGGTCTTATAGCCTTTACCTTTAAGATGTTTGTCTATCATTTTTTTTCGGATGTCCTGGGACAATTCTCTCCTTCGCTTTCTGTTGTCCATGTTCAGTGTGGTACACACCTTTTCACCAAACAGCAGGGTGACTACTTGTCTCCCTTTAAATAGGCAGACTGACTGATTATGAGTTTGAAAACACCTGTGATGTCAATTAAATGACACACCTGAGTTAATCATGTCACTCTGGTCAAATAGTTTTCAATCTTTTATAGAGGTACCATCATTTTTGTCCAGGCCTGTTTCATTAGTTTGTTTTTTTAAATAATTATGTTAATCAACAATTCAAAAGTAATGGCTGTTTTTGATTATTTAATATTCAATAAATTTTTATTTATTGTTACTTTTGTGAGTTTCAAGTGATTTCAGTGAGAATTGTGGGTTTTTCCTTCTTTAACTGAGGGGTACCAACAATTTTGTCCACGTGTGTATGACAGGATATGTGACAAAGACAAAGTATAAGCTAACGTTGAAAACTGACTCATAGTTTACTCTTATGATGTATGGCTCTGACATTAAACATACTCCATATATAGCTAGCAGTAAAATTCAAACAGTATGTAAGTTAGCATAAGTATAGTGAAGGCGATGCAGAGTTGGCTGGTGGAAAAGGGGAGTTGGAAGCGCAGGGCTGGAGGAAGGTCAGCAGCAGCATCCCACAGTGGACATGGTGGAGACTAGACCAGTTGGTGGAACATCGACCGCAGATCTGAAGCATCCAGCTCTGGGACCAGGGACACTCGGAGAAATAGCACAGGGGGAAACAGAGTGAATGTACTGCAATAACGGTATACATATTAAATGTAAAGGTAGATAGAGAAGGGCTCAGTGTGTCAAGAGAAGTCCCCCAGCAGCCTATAGGCCTATAGCAGCATGATTAGGGGCAGAACAAAGGGACGTCCAAGAGGGAGTCAGCTGTGCAAATGAAGACACAAGCCGAACCCCTGTGGGTCACCCAGTCAGCCCAAACTATAAGATTTGTCAAAAAGGAACGTTTTAAGCCTGGTCTTAAAAATAGAGAGGGTATCTGCCTCCCGAACCCAAACTGGGAGCAGGTTCCACAGGAGAGGCGCCTGATAACTGAAGGCTCTGCCTCCCATTCTACTTTTAGAAATTCTAGGAACAAGAAGTAAGCCTGCAGTTTGAGAGCGAAGAGTTCTACTAGGATAATATGATACTAACAGATCTTTAAGATATGATGGAGATTGGTTATTAAGAGCTTTATATGTCAGAAGAAGGATTTTAAATTCAATTCTGGATTTAACAGGAAGCCAGTGAAGAGAAGCAAGTATAGGGGAAATATGATCTCTTTTGCTAACTCCTGTCAGTACTCTCGTAGCAGCGTTTTGGATCAACTGTAGATGTTTAAGAGAGCTATTTGGACAACCCGATAATAAGGAATTGCAATAGTCAAGCCTGGAAGTAACAAAAGCATGAACTAATTTTTCTGCATCACTCTGAGACAGGATGTTCCTGATTTTTACAATATTTTGCAGGTGAAAAAAGGAAGTCCTACAGACTTGCTTTATGTGTGAGTTAAAGGACATGTCCTGGTCAAAAATAATTCCAAGATTCCTCACATTAGTACTGGAGGCCAACGTGATGCCATCCAGAGTAACTATTTGCTTTGAAAGCGAGTTTCTAAGATGTTTGGGGCCAAATACAATGACTTCAGTTTTGTCTGAATTTAGCAGTAGGAAGTTAAAAGTCATCCAGGTTTTAATGTCCTTAACCCTTAGGGCCCGAGGGGGGTTTAGGTCCGTTTTTGACAAATTCTGATTTTACCTTTATATTTCACCTTAAAAGCTGTTGATCTTGCTTTGCTTGGCATCTTTTTTTCAGCACAACCTCACCTGTGTGATTCTATAATTATTTAGACATTTTGATATAATGTATGGACACACTTGACCTAAAATAGCAGAAAAAATACAAAATCCAAGTAGAAAAAAGTTAGATTTTTTTTTGCTGTGGACACCATAAATATGTGTAATGAATCATTTTCAGAACTTATAATGTAAATATAAATTGTTTGTCATAAAATAATGTACAAATTTAGCAGTTAACCCTTTGCGCTTCAGTGTACCGCCGGCGGTACACCTACTAATTTGCATAGGAATTTCAAGAATGTCTGACGGCTGCAAACCCGATTATACAAACACTATACGCCGATGGAAAGCTTAGATTCTCATGAATCCGCCGGTATAAACCACTTTCAGATGTGATTACCACAGCGGGTGAGAAAAACACATTTGTCCGACAAAAACGAATATTCATCCATCCGTTCTCTATACACGGCTTCAACGCACACAGCGCGACTCACATTTCCGGGTTCATTATTACACACAAAAAAAAAGATTCCACAAAAAACGGCCATAATCCAACCTTTTACATCCAGATGACACAAGCCAGTAAACTATTTTGTCCAAAACATGTCCTGAAGTCGGTATAAAATCCCTGAATCGGTCATTTTCAAGGAAATGCACCTCGCAATGCCCGTCCAATATTCCCTGTATTTTTCGTAATTTTTTTTATTTAAAAATAGAATATTAGCGATTTTTTGTACTGAAAACGGCTGGAATTGACTGAAGCTTAAAGGGTTAATACAGTTATATACCACTATTTGCACTAAAATGGAGGATTTTTTTAGGCATTTTTGCACAACTATTTACAAAATCATGAGGAGTCACAACAAAATTTTACATAAATGAATTTGTACCATTCCAAAAAGCTTTTTCTGTCCACCACAATCTCTACAATGACAAAAACAATAGAAACAGTCTTTAGGACCACAGGGAGAATCCAGAGTCCTGGTGTTCTCCATTGCTAGAATATGTTTATTATGAATGTTATTATTATTGTTGTTTTATTATTATTATTTTATTTTTTTATGATTATTGTTATTATTTTTTTATTATTATTAATATTAGTAGTAGTAGCAGTAATATATTACATCTGAAACAAAATCTTCATTTTCTGTGCATCTTTGGTGTCTAGCAGAGAGTGATCTGTGGCCAAAGCCAGTGAAGGACGTGCTGCTCTCCCAAAGAGTGATAACTATCACCTGACTAAAAAAATTTTAAAAAAAGATAGAAAGTTCCAAATCCGCACTTTGGCCATCTCTCCTCTGTGTATTTCTAGAATATTCCACTCTCTTACTATGAACACAGAGACTGGGGGCGTGTCTGTGCGGCCGCTCCCCGTCAGAGCGTCTCTGTCACTCAGCTCCAAGTTTCTCAGTCACCTTTGGGGAAATCCAGTTCGCGTTTTTACTCCAGAGAACGCCAGGTTTGTGAAAATCTGGTCCACATTTTCCTTCCTACACCAAGCATAACTCCAAAGGTCTGTGTTTCTCACCAGATGCTTTCAGCAGAGAGGACTCTCCACTGAGTCCAAAGTTCAAAATTTCGCCGCGCATAAAAGATGCTGGAAATAGCTCCGGTGAAGTTCGGTAAAAAATGTGGCGTTTATTATTGATCATATCTCTGGTTTTACTTGGCCGATCAACATGATTCAGAAACTGGTAGAAAGTTCAAAATCTGTACTTTCAGCACGCGTTTAAACAGAGACTTGCCGATGCTTCATTTTCCTGCTTTGTTTTGATTACCGCGGCGCAACAAGAAAACGCTCCAGAGCATCTTTCGGGTGGCGAGGGTTAAGACAATCTTACAGTCTAGCTAACTGATCAGTTTCATCTGGCTTCATAGATAAATACAATTGTGTGTCATCTGCATAACAATGGAAGTTGATACAATTCTTCCTAATAATATTGCCTAAATGTATAATGCGAAAAGTATCGGTCCTAAGACAGAACCCTGAGGAACTCCATGATTAACTTTAGTATACTCAGAAGAGTTATTGTTGATATGCACAAACTGGAACCTATCTGATAAGTAGGATTTAAACCAGTCCAGTGCTTCCCTTTAATGCCAATTGAATGTTCTAGACGCTGTAATAAAATTTTGTGGTCGATTGTGTCAAACGCTGCACTAAGATCTAACAAAACAAGTATAGAGACTAGTCCATTATCTGATGCTATGAGAAGGTCATTAGTAACTTTCACCAGAGCTGTTTCTGTGCTATGATGCACTCTAAAGCCTGACTGAAACACTTCAAACAAATTATTCCTTTGTAAGTGTTCACATAATTGATTTGCAACTATTATTTCCAGAATTTTAGAGAGAAATGGTAGGTTGGATATTGGTCTATAGTTAGCTAACACATCTGGATCTAAAATGGGCTTTTTAAGCAAGGGTTTGATGACAGCAACCTTAAAAGCCTGTGGTATATAGGCTGTTACTAGAGAGAGATTAATCAGATCTAACATTGAAGAATTAATTAAAGGTAAAGGTAAAATCTCCTTGAAGAGTCTACAGTAGTTGGGATAGGATCTAAAAGACAGTTGAGAGAGACATATAGGAGTGAAGAATTCTAAATATTCATCAGGTCTAACAGCCAATTCAAAAGCATCTGTGACATTTGTAGGAAGGGCCAGATTAATTTTATCTCTAATCAGAACTATTTTATGTGTAAAGAAGCTCATGAAGTCATTATTGGTTAAAGCTAAAGGAATACAAGGTTCAACAGAGCTCTGACTCTTTGTCAGCCTGGCTACAGTGCTAAAGAGAAACCTAAGGTTGTTCTTGTTCTCCTCCATTAAAGATGAATAATAAGTTGTCCTGGCATTACGAAGAGCTTTTACACACTTCAAGTTCATAACTCTGGAACGCTGATAGGTAGGGAGCTGAAATTTTTTTGTGTGTAGTTTGGAGCTGTATCTTGCTGCCTGCATCAGGTCCGACGTCACTTTCCATTGGGAAATGGTGTAAGTGAATAAAAATCCTTTTATTGTCAAAAATGGTGTTTTGATTATTGAGTGCAATGACAGAGCAGCTGTAATTCAAGTTCGGAAAGGGCCCGATGAGTCGAGTATGATGTTGTTTCAAACAAAGAAACAAAGAATCTGTGAGATTTTGACCTTAATTGGCCCTTTGGAAATCAACCCTTTTAAGCTGCAGTCAATTCCAGCCATTTTCAGTACAAAAAAATAGCTAATATTCTATTGGTAAATAAAAATATGGCAAGAAATACAGGGAATATTGGACGCGCATCGTGAGGTGCATTTCCTCAAAAACGACCTATTCGTGGATTATATACCGACTTCAAGATATGTTTTGGACAGAATATTTTACTGGCTTGTTTCGTCTGGATGTCCAAGGTAGGATTATGGCCGTTTTTTGTGGAATATTTTCATCTGTGTGTAATAATGAACCCGGAAATGTTAGTCGCGCTGTGTGCGTTGAAGCCGTGTATAGAGAACGGATGGATGGATATTCGTTGTTTGTCGGACAAATGTATTTATATTACCCGCTGTGGTAATCACATCTGAAAGTGGTTTATACCGGCGGATTCATGAGAATCTAAGCTTTCCATCGGCGTATAGTGTTTGTATAATCACGTTTGCAGTTTCAGACATTTAGCTTATGCAGATCTCAAAGTGTACCGCGGGCAGGACACTGAAGCGCAACGGGGTTAAAGGGGCACATTTCCAAACTTCAACATGGTACCATCTGGCCCCCTGTTGACCGAGGAGGCTGATATTGGATATACCGACTCACGGGGGGCCCTAGTACTTGTGGTTAAAATTTCGTCCCGCTCGGGTAAAAAATGAGGGTGAAGGTCTCATTCCACTGGCAGAAGGCTCTCAGGGTCTAACGGGCTGACAAGACCCGATTTTCCAACTTGAACACTCGGTCAGATTTTTCTACTGGGACCCCGGGGCTGATCTTTCAGTACGTTATACTAGGCTATATTTGGAGCTGAACTGTGCTGGTTTAGTGTATCTATGACCTTCCTGTGACCCCTGGCGCAGGGTCAAAGTTTCACATTTTTGGACTATGAAGCCCCACAAACTGGTCATTTTTGCATCAAATGTGCTGAAACTTTCAGGGGTGATTCAGGTGACCTTGGTGAACAAGTGGTTTGAAGCACAAGTCTCTCGCTCATTCCTGGAGCCACTTCCGGTTTGGGAGGCAAGCAAAACAGTTCCACTGGATTTCGATTTTACACGTTTCAGAGGTACCAGATCCCAGGTTTCAGCTCTCTGAGTGTTACAGAAGAGAAATGAGAGCAAAAGAGGGACAATTATGAAAAAACGTGTCTTTTTGGCCCTCATTCCTTCTTCGTGGCCCCTGGAGCTCTGAAAAGGTGCGTGAGCATTCACATTAGCCTCTATATCTAGAACCTGTGCAGTTTGGTCCAAATTGGTGAAGGAATGTGTGAGATTTTGACCTTTTTAGCCCGTTTTCAAGCATTAAAGGGTTAATGGTGGAGTGAGAAATGGGGCCGTGCTCGGGCCCCTTTTGAGCTAACTCTCTGAAAAAGAATATGCAAGGTCAGGGGGTGGTCTAGTAGGAGCGTGTCCGATTTGGTGTCACTAGACCCAAAAATGACTGCGCAGGAATGAGTTTTTATACGTTTGAAGGCCTCAGGTTTCATAACTACTAGTAGGCCTCACTGCTGAAAAAAACGGGTTCCCACGGGGCTAGACCCTTGAAAACAGATGCAGTGCTTCATGTGACTGCTCCGAATAGTCCCACACAATATCAGACTTGAATTCCACTGGGAATGACTTTTATGATACTTGATATGTTGCACAAAATGTCTCCTTCATTTGAAGTCTTCAAATTGAGTGACCCTTGGACTCCTTCAAAGGTGCTTTCACTGCAGACAGATGTGACAACCCCTCCTGCTCCTCCTCCTCTTTCTCCCCTTTCATGTGTCTCACTCTGCTGTCTGTTCCAGCCTCAGGGAGATGGTGGAGGGTGGAGCTGGGAGGGGCGGAGTTACCTGCCAAACAGGGCAGGGTCAGAAGGTATAAAAGGCTGGCTGCATAATTTGTTCTCTCTCTGTCTCAGCAGGGCCTGCATCTGCCACTCCAGCCATCGCCTTTGTCGGTTTGTTTTATCTTCCAGCATCCACATGCTCACTCATCTTTCATTTGCCGTCACTCTGAATCTGCTCTTTACATCTTACATATACTTGTGCTTTATTTTAGGTTATTTTCTGTTAATAAATTATACTTTGATTGGCTATTGCTGTGTGTTGCCTCCCTTTCTTTGTTGTCTACCTTGAGCCAGGTAGTAACAAATGGGGGCTCGTCCAAAGCACTTTCTTTGTTTCAATGGGAAGTTAGGGCTGGAAAACCAGTTTAAGGTTTGAAAGGGAGCTGGTTTACACAGTTGTTGGCTTTGTTGGCTTGGCTTTGTGGGTGAATGGCCTGTTGAGGAGATTGTTTTTTTTACTCTGCTGATTGGTGAGGGCTGTGTAGTCATTTGGGAACCCATATTCCTGTCAGGCATAAGCAATGGGGACACCAGTTGTCCACATTGACCCTTTTTTGTTTTAGTTTGTTTTTTTTTGTGCAGCAAGTGGTTAGAGCTGATGCTCGGGGGCACTCCATAACTGTCTAGGTGGCTGTTAGCTTGCTAAGAGTAAACCGGGTTATTGGGCTTGGTGCTTAATTTATCCTGCCACTACGCTGCATGAAGATTAGGGGCGAGTGAGTCAGCTGGTATTGGTTAGGCAGTTAGCTAGAGGAATATGGACCCATATTGAAACAGTCTTTCATTTCCTTAGCAGTGTGGAAAACTTTGTTTTGTGCTTTGTCATATCTGGTGTGATAATCTGAATTAATAAATGAAATGGCTTCAATCGAAGGTTTTGTTCAATCTCCCAGTGAGGGGCTGCTTAACACTTATAAAAAGGAACAGCTCTTGCAGCTAGCTGATCATTTTGGAGTTGAAGTTTCTAAAAGGTTAAGTAAGGAGGACTTGCTCATCACATTAAAGCGCGCCTAGTGGAAGAAAAAATTTTGGCTGTCCACATAGACAAAGAGAAGATCCCAGTGGAAGAGGCCAATGTTTCTGATACAGCTTTGCCCGATCCAAGTTTACCAGGTAAAGTGCCTACTGTAGCACCTGTTTTGGCTGGATTGTCTTTTGAGCAGCAAAAAGAGCTCCTGCTGCTTCAATTGCAGCATGAACAAAGGCATGTTATAGAGTTGGAGAAATTGAGACATGATACCAGACTCAGGGAAGCTGAAATGGCCCATTCTCAGGCCAGACAGCAGCTCGAGCTGGAGTGTTATAAGCTAGGGCTTATGAGTCGGAAAGCTTCAGACTCCTGAGGCCGAAGAATCGGCCATGGTTGTTCCTCCTGCTCCATCATTTGATGTTGCTGTTAATTTGAGATTGGTTCCAAAGTTTAATGAGAAGGACCCTGATATTTTCTTTGTGTTGTTTGAACGTTTAGCAGAGGCTCGTAATTGGTCTGATGCTGAACGGACTCTACTACTTAAGTGTATTCTTACTGGCAAGGCCCAAGAGGTTTGCTCACAGCCCTGAGTGTTGCTGATAGTGGTAATTATCAGTCAGAAAAATAACATTCCCTCTCCTGCTTCACAGGGACGAGGACGAGATGCTGTGAGATCGCGAGATTCTGCGAGAGTGACGAAAATTCAACATGGCGGCCCCAGCTGCTAGATTAGAACTAAACAAATCGCCGTTTTCTCGACTAATTTATAGTTAAAAAAACAACCTAAGTAGCCTGCTCAAGATCGTAGAAGTAGTGCTAAAGGTGGAGGACCTCGAGAGATTTATCGACGACTGCTTCATCCGGTGCACGATGGAGGAATCAGTCACCCAGACCCCGACCCCAAACCCAAACAAGAGGAAGAAGGCCGACTCCGCGACTGACACACAAGACCTGTTGACCACGGATATCCAGGTAAGTGTTCTTGAATCTATTAATAAAAAACTCGATATCCTTGGTCTGCTTCACCAGGAGATTAAGGACCTGAAGACAACCCTGGAGTTCACTCACCAGCAGATAGATGACCTGCAGAGAGACAACTCAGAACTCCGGTCCACGCTGACAGCCGTCACTTCAGAGGTGAGTACACTTAAAAAAGAAAACAAAACCCTGAAGGAGACCGTCCTGGACATTCAGTCGAGGAGTATGCGGGAAAATTTGATCTTCTCTGGCATCGCTGAATCCACACCGGATAATCCAGAGTCTTTGGTTAAAAACTTCATGGTGTCAGCGCTTAAAATCCCTGCGGACACGGTTAAAAACATCACTTTCCACCGCATCCACCGGATTGGACCCCGAGGTGGAAACCGCCCCCGTCCTATCGTCGCAAAGTTCGAGCACTTCCAACAGAAAGTGCTTGTAAGGAGCAAAGGACGGGAGCTGAAAGGTACGTCTTACGGAATGAATGACCAGTTTCCCAGAGAAATAAACGAGAGGCGCAAAGTTTTATACCCCATCATGAAAGAACACAGGCAGAAAGGTAAACGGACCGCACTAGTTGTGGACAAACTATACATAGATGGGCAGTTATTTCGGGAAACTTCTATTACACCCTGGCTCTTCTAATAATAATAATAAGAATGATAATAAAGACTTAAACACTTAGTATACCACCTATTAATTTAGTTTAGAAAACGTAATTAAAAAAAAAAAAAAAAAAATCAAAATCGCATGAATGTAAATGTGTCACCCTCCCTATCTACACTCCCCACTGGAGAACCCCCTCCTCCTCCTCCTTTTCTGTCTCTCCATCTCTATATGTTTCCCTTTACCCCTCTCCCCCTCTCACACACTCACCCCCCTCATTTTCACTTACACCCTATGTACCCCCATGTTTATTGTGCTTCTATGTTTGATAATGTGTTTGTTGATAATGTTTCAGGCAATATCGTGCTATTATATAATGTATATATAGATCCTGAGTTGCTATGTGCATCGTTCTCCAACGCCCACAGCTCACAGACAGCAACAAACAGCTCACAGGGACACACACAGACGATACTCTATGTTGCGATTTATTCAATGACTGAACATCTCTCTTTATGTTCAAGTTAAATATTGTAGCCTGGAATGTTCATGGCATACGCTCACAAACAAAAAGAGTTAAAATTATGGACTATGTCTCCAAATTAAAAGCAGATATTTTGCTCCTCCAAGAAACGCATTTAGTAGAATCAGAAGAAAAATCTCTATTAGATTGTAATTATAATACCATCTTTTCATCTTGTTATAACAGCAGACAAAGAGGGGTCACTATTCTCATCCATAAGAGAGTACCATTCACTTTAAATAGCACAATAACAGACTCAGAGGGCAGATATATTATTATCCAGGCAACAATCTTTAATAAATTATATTCAATTGTTAATCTGTACGCCCCAAATAATGATGACCCAGCCTTCTTTCATGTGGTTTTCTCCCACTTAGCAGACCTATCCGCTAACTCAACAACCATTATCGGTGGCGACTTCAACATAGTATTAAACCCGTCACTAGATCGATCTCATAGTCCAATACATGCAAAACAACCACAATCAGCAAAAGTCATGCAGGATTATATGAAAGATTTTGGACTAGAAGATGTCTGGAGACTCAAAAACCCAACAAAGAGGGACTATACCTTTTTCTCTCAGGTGCACCAAACATTTTCAAGAATTGACTTTTTCCTCTCAAATAACTCTATCGCACACAAAGCTACTACTAAAATTCACCCAATCATTATCAGCGACCACGCACCAATATCTCTCAGCCTGCAGACAGATTCCATCCCTAAACCTCCTCTGACTTGGCGCCTAAACATCTCTCTACTCGAAGACCATGAATTTGATCGAATAATAAGAAGTGAGTGGGCAGACTTTCTTAAAAACAATGATTCCAACGATGTATCTCCATCTTTACTTTGGGAAACTGGAAAAGCCGTAATCAGAGGCAAAATAATATCGTACTCCTCGTACAAGAAAAAAAAGGATCAACAACTACAGGAAGAAATTGAGGAAAAAATTAAAGAACTTACGGAGAACTATGCAATAAATCCAAGTGATCAATTATGGTCTGAACTACAAAATGTTAAACTAAAACTCGATAATATCTTATCAAAGAAAACAGAGTTCCTATTACAACAGCTGAGATATAATAATTTTGAACACAACAATAAAACAGGAAAATTTCTTGCAAACCAACTCCAGCGCAATAAAGAAAAATCCTTCATAACAGCAATTCAGGATCCCTCAGGAAAATACACTCAGTCACCCCAGGAAATTAATCAGACTTTCTATAACTATTACCGGAGTTTATACTCATCTACAGTCAACCCAAACGAAGAAGATATTCATAACTTTCTTGACAATCTAAACTTGCCCGAATTAACATCAGATTATAGAGACACACTAGATGCTCCATTATCTATCAAAGAGTTACAGTGTGCATTAGACAGTATGCCAGCAGGCAAGGCACCTGGTCCTGATGGCTTCCCTGCTGAATTTCTTAAACAATTCTGGTCAATGTTAGCACCCCTGTTCTTCAGGACAGTGACAGAGATTAAAAATAATGGTTATATAAGTTCACATATGAATACAGCTGCAATTAAATTATTATTGAAACCAGACAAAGACCCTACACTCCCCTCCAGCTATCGACCTCTGTCACTAATCAACACTGACATCAAAATTATCTCTAAAGCACTCGCCTCTAGGTTGGAGAAAATTATCCCGTCAATGATCCACTATGATCAAACTGGTTTCATAAATGGCCGACACTCCACCAACAATATCAGAAGACTTCTTAATCTAATCTCTCTGACGCAACACCACAATAAAGAAGCTATCGTTATGTCACTGGATGCAGAAAAAGCCTTTGACAAAGTCAATTGGTCTTTTCTCTTCGCTGTGCTCCGCAAATTTGGCTTCGGAGAGTCTTTTATCCAGTGGATATCGGCTCTGTACAACTCACCCAAGGCTACAGTCACCACTAATGGAATCACTTCACAAAGTTTCAGTTTGCAAAGGGGAACGAGACAAGGATGCCCACTCTCTCCTTTATTGTTTGCGATCTTTATCGAACCATTAGCAACAGCTGTACGTCAAAGCACTGATATCAAAGGTATATGTGCTCTGGAGACTGAACACAAAATTAACCTATACGCAGATGACATTTTACTTTACCTACAAGAACCGAAAACCTCAGTGAAGGAAGTATTTAACCTCATTACAACCTTCTCACGTCTTTCAGACTACTCCATCAACTGGTCAAAATCAATCATATTACCTTTAACAGAAAACTCATGGAATCCCACAGTCCAAACCTCGAATTATTCTATTCCTACTGGCAACATCAGATATCTAGGCATAAATATTTCCTCCAAACTCTCAGAGCTAGTTCACCTGAACTACACCCCACTTTTGGATAAAGTCTGTGATGATCTAAGGCGATGGAATAACCTCCCCATCTCCCTTTTGGGACGATTAGCTACGGTTAAAATGAAAATATTACCTAAAATCAACTACCTCTTTTCCATGATTCCGTTTAAACCCACATCAAAGTGGTTTCAATCGTTAGACTCTGTCATTGGTAAATTCTATTCAAAGAACAAAAAGGCTAAAATCAGTCTGGCCACCCTCCAGAGGAATAAATCAGAAGGGGGACTGGGAGCCCCCAACTTCATGTATTATTACTTAGCCAACCAACTTCAGTATATCACCAAATGGATTCATCCACATGTAGAATATAACTCCTGGCTGGAACTAGAACAGTTAGATTGTAACCAGATCAAAATCTCTGACCTGCCCTTTATCACTTCCGCCCTTAAACATCACTCCTGCTTCAAGAACCCAATGATTGCCTCCACCTTGTCTGCCTGGTGGAAAACATTGGAGGTCACAGGCTCCCAATTAAAACCCAGCATACTGTCCCCAATCTGGCACAACCCTGATTTTGCAAACAATAAAATAGCTCTTTATTTCAGGACGTGGGCAGAGAGAGGAGTCACCCACCTCCACCACCTTTTTGATGATAACATATTTAGGACATATACAAACTTATTCCAAACATTCGAAATAAGAAATGGAAACTTCCTCCACTACCTACAGGTAAAGAAGACGCTTACAAGTAGAATTCCATCGCTTCAGTCTAATCCACAGCCAACTGATTTACAGCCACCTGAATTTGTCAAATATATTGCGAAACTGTCTCCAAGAAACAAAAAGAACCTCTCAAAAATTTATAGTTTACTCTCAAAGACAGATTCTATTCACCTACCAACTCACAAATGGGAAGAAGACTTGTCCAAATCCTTTGACTCTGATTTTTGGACCCAGATCTGTGAAAACACATTTAAAATGACAAAAAATACCAACTTACAACTGATCCAATTTAAGGTTCTTCATAGAACGCATATAACCCAATATAAATTATATAAAATGGGCTTCTCAAACTCAGACACATGTACTCAATGCACTCAAAACATGGCTGACACATATTTTCACGCCCTTTGGCTATGTACACCTGTCTATCAATTCTGGGCACTAATCACACAGAAACTCTCCGATATTTTGGGCTGTGGGATTCCACATTCCCCGAACATTTGCCTAATTGGTGACCTAACGCTAACAGCCTTACCGGTTATCCACATCCAACCCACACTTGCAGCTATCGCCATTGCCAAAAAAACTATTTTAGTCAACTGGAAAGATAAGAAAGCCCTCAACATCATCCATTGGCTAAACCTCCTCACAGAACACATTTCACTGGAGAGAATGTCTGCTACCCGGAAAAAACAATTGGACTCATTTAAAGAAAAATGGTCTCCATTTATTAATTCATTAAATATTAACTTATAGCTCCTGCTTGTATGTGGGCGTATGCCACTGCCTCCATTATTTAAAAAAAAAAAAAAAAAAAAATCTGTAATACCTGTTCTGTCTGTGCATATGGTCTAACTTTCCTCTGTTTTATTTCAGTTTATTAACACTACAACTCTCAAAGATTGATAGCACCATGGACTTCAAGACCGTATGCATGCACTGGTGGTGACCTTCCTCTAGGGTTCCCGGGGTTGCTCTCTGGCTCTGCGGGGTCGGGGTGGCTTGTGCCCCTCTCCCTGGTGTTGGATGTCTCGGGTGTCTCCCCCATTGAGCTCTAGGTCTGCTGGGTCTGCACGCTCTCCCTGGACCTTGGGGTGTCGGCGGCTGATCTCTCCTGGGCGCCTGGCTGGTCCGGGGGGCTTCGGGTGAGTCGGCCCCTCCGTTGCTCCCCTGTCCCTTCCTGCTCCGCTACCCTCCTCCTCCCTCCTCTCCTGCCTGCCCGCCCCTCCTCGCCCCTCTCCCTCTCCCGTGGGGGGCCGGTGGCCCTCTGCGGGCGGGTGGTCTGGCGCGGGGGCTGGGTGTTCTCTCTGGGGGGGTGGCTCTGGCCCACCTGGGCACAGGCCTTCATCCTGGCCTGTGTGCCCCCACTGGAGTCCAGTTTCTGCTGGCTGGGGGCCTCCGTCCGGGCCTGGTGCTGTCCTGGGGTGTGGTGGGGTGGGTGGGGTCTCGGGGGCGCTGCGGGGTGGGCGCCCTGCGTCCTTGTCGTGCCGGCTCCTGGGTGGGTGTGGCGGCTTGTGGCCCTCGCTTCCTTGTGGCGCGGCCTGGTCCCCCCTTCGGGGTGGGGCGCCGCATGTGGCTGACCTGTGTTGGGGCTACGGTGCCTGCCGGGGCGCTGCTCTGATCTGCAGCTCCCGGGGGGTTCTTGTGCCGGCTGGGCCAGTTGGTTCGTGTGGGCCCTCCCCGGTCCCTTGCCTCTTGGCTCTGGGGGCCCTCTGCGTCAGTACCGGTGGTCTTGCTACCTGCCTCCCCCACTGCTTTGTCCTCTTGGGCCAGATCCACACCAGAATGCCTCTGATTGTGCACCTCACATTTTTCACACCTCACTGTAAATAGCAACCTTTAGGCACATATAGGGACACAACATTTAGGGCCCCGAGGGCAGGTGGGGGTGGGAACGATGGGCACTGTGGTGGGGCGGGTGGCAGGGCTATACGGCCCTGTCTCCCCCTCATCACCCTCTTGCCTGCC
Source organism: Acanthochromis polyacanthus (assembly GCF_021347895.1). Lineage (NCBI taxonomy): Eukaryota > Metazoa > Chordata > Actinopteri > Pomacentridae > Acanthochromis > Acanthochromis polyacanthus. Next base: position 14,902,434 of record NC_067116.1, read on the forward strand.
TCCCCTGCTCTCCAATCTTTTTTTTTTAATGCACCACACACACTCACCTTGGGGCTAGGTCTGGGTTGGCTAACGCCCCCCCAGCCTTCCCACTTTTAATGCACCACATGACACCCAGGGTTACACTACCACGGTGCTGGGATAATGTTTCCCGTTAGGGATCGGGAGACATATTAATAGGAGAATAACGGGTGGGTTTCACCGTTATGGCCTCTCTGGTGGGATCTGGCCCCCATATGGCTTTACGGCTATGTGGCGGCGGGGTGCACCATCATCCGTGTCGCTGTGGCTGGGGGTCCCCGGGGCCGGGGGTCCGGGGCCTGTGGGGGTTCTCCTGCGTGTCCTGCTGGTCCCGGCTGGTGCGGTGACCCTTGTTGGGCTGCGGGATCTGGACTGGCTGTCCTGGTGGGTGCTGTGGCTTTGGCGCGGGCTGGTTGTGTGTGGTGCCTCTATCCTGGTGGGGGGGTTGGTTCGTGTCGCGGGATGTGGGGGCCTTGGGTGTGCTGTGCTCGCCCGGGGGCTGGTGCGGGTGGGTATGCGGGGTGCCCCCCCCATTGGCGTTGCCGGGCCCCACTGCTCTGTCCATTTTTGCCCTCTGGACTCGCATTGGGTCCCGGCTCCGGTTCCCTCCGGCCGGCCTCCGGTGGCGGCCTGCCCCGGTGTTGGGCTGGTTGCCGTCCCTTCGGCGGGGCGCTCTGCCCCTGTGTCTGGCTTCCCGGCTGCTTGGGGCCGTCGGCCCCCCTTGGGGGTGGGGGGTGGGTGGGGTGTGGGTGGGTGGGTGGGGTGGTGGGGTGTGGGGGTTTGGTGGGGGCTGGGGCGGGCGGGGTTGGGGTTTGGGTGGCGGGTGGGTCCGCTTGCCCCGGGCTGCCTGGGCCGGTTCCGGCGTGCTGGGGGTGTTGGTAGCTTCGCCCTCTTGTCTTCGGGGTCCGTGTGGTACATGGTGGCCCCGGTTGCTCTCTGGGGGCGCTGCCCCGTGGCTCCTCGGCCTGTGGGGGGGTGCCCTGTCGGCTTGGCACTGCACTGCTGTGATGGCTGTTCTGGGCTTCGGGGTCTTTCACACTTGCATGTGCATGTTTGCTCAGGTCCCACCAGCTCCTGTCGAGTTCCGCTGTTGAGCAGTGATGGGACCCGCCGGAATGTGCTGAGACTCTCTCCAGAGTCTAATCTCAAACTAAACCCTCTCTCTTTTTCTCTAGTATCTTCCTCTAGTATCATCTGGCCTATTCCACTCTATACTAACATGACACCCACAACTATGGTGTTTAGTACTGTCTGGCTAATTATTCTTTCATTTATTTATTTATTGTTTGTTTGGTTTTCTGTTCTCTTGTGTATGTGTTTGCTTTTTTGTCTTATTGATGGGTAATTATTAGTTGGGAATAGCACAACACCTGATATTCTTCAGATGTAATAGCATTGCTTGCTAGACCCTGTCCCTGTCCATCCCCTCTCGTCCTGTCCACCCCTTTGTTTCCCCTCACATCACCACTGAGGTGTAGCACTGCCCTCCCTGGCTCTTAAACAGGGTAATGTAATAAAAAGTGTCAGCTTAGCTTTCAGGGAGGGCTGGTGATGGTCACACGCATGCACCAAATAATAAGATATTTGGCTGCAAGACTAAAATATGCATTAATCTCATAAAGTGTTGACACCCCTTTCATGGAGTTAAACAATGAGAATAAATGCAGACAAAAAAGAGAGAAAAAAAAAAAGGTAATTATCAGTCAGTGAAAGCTGCGGTGCTTAAAGCTTATGAGCTGGTACCTGAAGCCTATCGTCAGCGCTTTAGGTTTGCCAGGAAAGGGAAGCAGTCTTACACTGAGTTTGTTCGTGACTTAGCAGTTCATTTTCAGCGTTGGTGTGTTTCATCTCAGGTTAAGAACTTTGAAGATCTTCAGGAGTTAATCTTACTGGAACTCTGCCTGATCGTGTTGTGACCTATTTGAATGAGCAAAAAGTAACCAGAGTTTCAGAAGCTGCCCAGTTGGCAGATGAGTTTGTTTTGACACATAAAGGGTTTTTTGGTGACAACTGTGATCGTGGTGAGGTTGCACGTAGAGAGAGTTGTGGGGGTGCTCACACCAATAGATTTCTGTCTGAAAGGTCTGCAAAGTTCTCAGTTAAAGGGGACCATGGTGTGTGGTGTAAGGTGGACTCCAGTTGTGTTTGTAATTACTGTTTTTGTAAGGGTCATTGGAAAAATGAGTGTCCAGCGTTGAAAAAGAAAGTTAAGCCAGGTTTTTTACCCACCAAACCATCTGCGGCTATTGTGACTGTTGGAGCTGAGGAGCGGGCCAGTGTCATTTCTGCTGTGCAGGCTCACACTAAACCCTCTTCTTCAGAGTCGATGGATGGGAACTTGGATCAGTCAGGTTGCTCCATGGATGAGGTTGACCCGGGTTATCTTCCATTTGTATCTGATGGTTTTGTCTCACTAGTTGGGGGGTAAAGACAAAGTACCTATAAAAATCTTAAGAGATCCAGGAGCATTGAACTCATTTATTCTGGACTCAGTGTTACCCTTTTCTGCTGTTATGCACAGTGGTATGACTGTGGGCGTACATGGTATGGGTCTGACTGTTTTTCTGCTCCACAGCATAGGTTTGCATTATTCTCAGACCTGGTGCAAGGGGAGGTAGTATTGGCAGTACGCCCTGCTTTGCCCATGAAGGGGATACAAGTCATTCTTGGAAATGATCTGGCTGGAGCTCGGGTGTGGCCTGTTTCTCATGCTCAAGTGGTTTATCTCACCCAGACTGAAGTTTCTGAATCTCCCATTTCTTCCAAAATGACACTTCCCACCTGTGTGGCAACACATGCTATGTGCTGTACAGAGGGTTCTGGTCTTGACAACACAGATAAGAAAAGTCTGTATTTCCAGTGCCTGTTTTCCCTTTGCCTATATCTTTCAGTGATTTGGTGAAGGAGCAAAGGAAGGATTCCACACTTCAGGCTCTGTATTGTCAGGTGTGGCCAGAAGATGAGGTGGCGAGTGCAGCCCATGGGTACTTTCTCCAGGATGGCTTGTTGGTGAGAAAGTGGGTTCCTCAGGGGGAATGTTTTATGGGTGAAGAAGTGTTACAAGTTGTTGTGCATGAATCAGTAAGACAGACTGTGCTTGAGGTTGCTCATAATGGAGTAGCAGGTCATTTAGGAGTAAAGAAAACTTATAATAGGATTTTGAAGCATTTCTACTGGCCTAAGTTAGAAGGATGTCTCTGACTTTGTTAAAACTTGTCACACATGCAAGCTGACTGGGAAGCCCAACCAATCCATAAAGCCTGCTCCATTGTATCCATTCCTGTTGCTGATCAGCCATTTGAGCACCTTCTTATTGATTGTGTTGGACCCTTGCCACGTTCAAAGGCTGGTAGCAATTTTCTGCTTACAGTGATGTGTCAGGCTACTCACTATCCAGCTGCCTACCCCCTCAAAATTATTACCACCAAGTTAGTTGTCAAAGCTCTGACACAGTTCATTTCCATCTTTGGTGTCCCAAAGGTTATACAGTCAGATCAAGGATCTAATTTCTGTTCAAAAATGTTTACAGAGGTGCTCAAGCAACTAAATATCAAACACTCAGTCAACTGCTTATCATCCCCAGAGCCAAGGAGCTCTGGAGAGGTTTCATCAAACTCTTAAGTCTCTTCTTCGTGCCTACTGCACTGAGTTGAACCGTGACTGGGAGGAAGGATTACCCTGGTTGCTGCTAGCTGCGAGGGAGGTTTCTCAGGAAAGTTTAGGTTTTAGCCCTAATGACCTGGTTTTTGGTCACACAGTTTGTGGCCCATTGGCCTCCTTACATAGTAACTGGAAGGTTGAAGAGGCCCCAAAAAACTTGATAGACTATGTGAACGGTTTCAGACAGCGGCTGTATCGGGCAAATAAATTGGCGAGGGAAAAGCTGCAAGCAGCTCAGACAAATTAACAACAAATGAAGAGATCTCCACAAGCGCTCATAGAATTCTCAGACTCAGACCAACGTTTTCATTGTTTTTAATCATCTATCATGTTGACATTATCCTAATCCACATGATATGTTTTTTAAAAGGTCTGTGTGTGCCTGCATGAAAGTATGTGATGGCATAGCTCAGTGGGTAGAGTGGCCATCTAGCACCCAGGAGGCTGGGGTTTGATTCCTGGCATGCCAAGCTTGAGTGAGTTTCACATTTTGCTCCATAGTAGCACCAGTATTGCTCATTTTCTTTTCCAGAGGACAAATAAAGATATCCATATAATATATAAACATATGACAAACGTCTTAGACAAAATCGGTGGTGTAGGTGGTGCTAGGGAGGTTCCATGCCTCTGTCCAGTGTCCAGCATGAAGAGTGGAGTGGTTAAGGTTAGAAAAAAGTCAGGTCCAGGCTTAGAAAAGGTAAGTGAAGCAGGTAAGTAGCATGTGAGTGTAATAGTATGTGTTATGTGCAAAGTCCAGTGATTTTAGTTGTGATCCACGAGGTGGCGCTATGTTCCCCAAGCATGTGGTCCTGTTCCTGGTGTCTCCCTGAGTGCAGAGGTACCTTTGTTTTGTGTGTGTGATGCTCCTTGGCCAAGTTATGAACTTAATATATGTGTGTGCGCCATGGTGGGAAATTCATTTGTCTGTCTGCTCATCTGCTATTTGCTATAGAATTATAAAGCCTGATCGCTGTGGGTACAAAGATCTTCTATATTTAGGTTGTATTCTGGCAGCTTCTTATTTGTTGCAGCATTTGTAAGGTGTGTGTGTGTCTGAATGCATGAATAGAGCGGCATAGCTCAGTGTGTAGAGTTAAGTAATATTTTATGTTTTACTGAAACCTGTTCAGCTACAGTGGTTTGAATAAAACCACTGTGTGCTGTCCTGACTGGGCTGTACATTCCAATACTTTGAATATAAATCGCTTGCAGACATTATCCAACAGTTGGAATGGCCAAGTGGTCTAAGGTGCTGCGTTCATGTCACAGTCGACGGGGGTTCAAATCTCAGTTTTGAGTCCAGGTGAGGCCAACTATTCCACCCCAAACCCCCTCCCCACTTTTTACCCAGCATGCTTGGCGGCGCTGGCCACTCACACGCAACAAAGGGAAGGTGTGAAAAGTCACACCACACAGCCATCAACAACAAACCCGGGTAGCACCATGACTGAGTTTAACATGGCCAGAATAGACCGTGGGCTTAGAGACAGCAGTAAGGCATTGTTCAGGCGACTTGATCATTGGTGAGTATGACTTTCACACCTTTCTCTCCTCTTCTGTCCCCTCTCTCTCTCCAAAAATCTCTATAGGCGGTATCTCCTGGGGCTGTGCGTTGCATTTATTTTGGAGCACAGGGGATACATTAAAATAGGCCGGGGCATCGTGGGTAGCTTTGTGGGTAGTATGGGATGGTTGACCCCCATGGCCTTCCTTCTCTTAGCATGGGTTCCTGGAGGCACCTGGGGAGCAGCTCTCTGCTGCTTACCCAGGCTCCCTCCCACCCTGGTGGGTTCAGGAAGCAGCAGCATGGCTGCTGATAGTACTGACTCCATGGGGAGGAACTCGGGGCTGGGAGAAGCGGTCCCCCTGGGGTCCCAGAAGGCTAGCAGCCCAGTGCTGCTTCACCTGGGGCTCCTTGCTGGTGATCCAGCCTCTCTGGTTCTGGTCCAGAGCTTTCAAATGAAGCTGGCCCCAACACTCTACAACTGTACTTCGAGGAGTTATGACGGAAAATTTCTGCCTCGCCCAGTTTGCTTTATCTGAGCTTTTAATGACCAACAGGTTCAAGTACAGGCATTCATCAGAAGCAGACAACTATTCCCAGCTGCAAAAATCCTCAAGGCAAGTGTTGTCTGTCTTGAACCCTAACCATAAATCATTAGTTCTAGCTGGATTTTGTAGAGATTTAGTATCTGTATCTCTCTTGGAGTAATTTAAAATGAAAAGAGTTAAAATTGGGCAAATATGATAACCTCACTTTATGAATTGTTATTAAATGTCATTACATTGGTCTATATGTCACAGGAATAATCATACAACACTGTTGTACCAGCCTTTTGTCATTGCAGACAATGGAGTACGAATTGGACGAGCAACTGGTCACCATGGAAGCCAGAATGGACGCAGTCCAGTCTGTCTTTGAGACAATGTTTAGGTCCCTCCGTGACAGGACCAGTCAAGAACTGAGAGAGCTAACGAGACGGGTCGACGATCTGGATGAAAGAGTCGTCACCCTGGTACGGAAGGACCACAAAAATTCTGTTGCGGAGCTGAAATGAGATGTCCAGCTGCTCCAAGAAGACGTGATATCACTGCGCAGAGGAGAGACATCACTTGACATCGAGGAGGTGGAGCAACCCGTCGCCTCCTCGCCGAAGAGGAAGTCCCGTTGCTCGGTTGGCAGCGACATGTCAGTCATTGAGCCATCGGACCTGGAGGAGGACATTGCCGAGTACGAGAAGAGGATAGACTACAGATCCTCAATGAAATTGACAATCAGGCAGATGGCTTTCATTCAGCTGCAGTTCGATAGGATGAAAATAAAAAGTAAGTTATTTTCTCGTGTCTTCACATTAGACATGTAATTTTACCACTTATTCCTCAGCTTACACAGTGGTTTGCAATGTATATTCAATGATGCACTGTAATTTTGTTTTATAATATCGTTTTTACTTAGCCTTTCACAGTATTACCTGGACAACAAATTGAGAAATAACTTTGTTTATTTCTTTTTCTTTCATTGTCTTTTCAGGCTGCGATGATCTGGAGTTAAAGGCTATCAAGATAGTTGCACAGGGGGTCAAGTGTGGGATTTGGCCACGAGCTTGGACGCCCCCAAACATCAAAGGAGACGTTGTCTCCTACATGAAGAAAAAGATCAAAGGCCATGTCCGCCAAGTGAGGGAGTCAATTAGGCTGGAACTCGAGAAGCAGCTGCAGGAGGTTGATGATTAAAAAACTTTGTAAGATGTTGCATAACTTCAGTTATTCTTTTCAAGCGATTTTTGTTGTTTTTAGAAGTTAATCATGGTGTTTGTGTGATTGATACAATAAAGTTCATATTTGAACGATGAATAAGTGTCCTGATTGATGTTAAAATAAAGGGTTTTGAGCTTGGGGTTAACTCTTAAATAGTCAAACACATATAAATATTTTTTGAAAACTCATTAATTGCTAGTTTCTAATGTATCAAGACTATAATAACACACTTTCATGGTTTTCATTGTCAAAATATATTTATTTTCAATTTTACACTCTGTATCCCTGGAGATACATTGTCCATTTAGGGTAAAAAATTTGTAATTTTCCAACTTTTAAAAACATTTCATTTTTTAACTTTTGAAACATAGTTCAGGCAATTATTTAGCCAGTTTCTTTAAATCTTCCACACTTATTTTAACACCGTGGAAAATCCTCAACAATTACTGATGGTTCACATTTGCATGTACTGAGTACCGGAAACAAGTCTATAAACAATGAGCTGATTAACATGTATACACAAGTCAAGTCACATTTATTTATCAAACACATTTCATACGACAAGCGCAGACTCAATGTGCTTAAGAACAAATAAATAACATTAGAGGGTAGCAATAAAACAAACAGTTTTACAAGGTATTAAGATACAATGTTAACATAAAAAATTAAAACAATAACATTAATTCCATAATAAAATGCTATCACCCAGCCAATCATTTCAAACCTTGTCAAAGGCTTGTGCAAAAAGATATGTTTTAGTCTGCTTTTAAAAGAAGACACTGTTGTAGCAGACCTTAGTTCTTGAGGTAGGGAATTCCAGAGAGTGGGACCGTAGTGACTGAAAGCACCATGAGCAGATTTTGAGTTGATTCTTGGTATGATAAGAAGACTTTTACCTGATGATCTAAGAGATCGGTCCGGTATGTAGTCAGTGTGCATGTCAACAATGTAGGAAGGAGCTAAACCATTCATAGATTTATAAATAATAAGAAGTATTTGGGTTAGGGGTAGGAGACTGAACCCATACCCTTGCGGGAACAGGAGGTGCACAGGCCTGTCCCCAGGGTGGTCTCTCCCTCTGGTCCCACCGGTTGCGGCTAGATCGTTTGCCGTAATGGACCTGTGTCCAGCCACCAGCAACCATTTTCAATTACTTGTTTTGATTTCGGCTTTGTATTCTTATTTTAATATATTGAATTCTAAATAGTGTATGCTTTTAAATCAAGTTATATTTTTAATAAATGAAATGTATTTAAATCAAATTAAATGTTCTAAAAGTAAATGAAACTGTTTTTAAATGAAATATTTTTTTTATTTTGGTAGAATAAATGAACTGAAAACAATTCTCTCCAGAAAAAGAGAACGAAATCAAAAAACAAAAACACAAAAATCAAAATGACACTCCAAAAATCAAAATATGTGTGCGCCACGCGACGTTTCGACCAGTGTTCCGGTCTTCTTCAGGCCAGGCACACAAAAAGCTTCAAAATTGTCCCTGCAGTCAGAGCCTCAGTGGTGAGATGTTTCCCCTTCGGCTGTGTGAGTGAGAGTGAGCCAGCACAGTCTGCTCCTCTATTTATTAGCTTGGTGGCTCCTCCCACGAACTTTCCGGATTTTTTGTGTTGACACTGAAAATGAATGTGGTTAACCCCCTATTTTAGCAGATTTCGCCTGTATAAATGTTGTTTAATGACTTTTAATGTTGTTTAATAGTTTTTAATGTTAATTGTTTTTTAAGTAGTTTTTAATGTTTTTAACTGGTTTTTAATGTTTTTAAGTAGTTTTTAATGTTTTTCACTAGTTTTTAATGTTTTTAATTGGTTTTTAGTGCTTTATAAAGGGTTTTTAATGGTTTTCAATGTTTTTTTTAATCCCATGTCACATCTATTCATTGCTGCATCTGTTTTTAATGGTTTTTGCTTGTTTTTATGCCTGAAAAAATAAAAGGTAATTAGGGTTGGGAAACTTAGGGTAGGAACGGTTAGGGTTAGGATTAAAAATTAGGGCTGGGATAGGTAATTAGGGTTAGGGAAAGGTTAGGGTTAGACAGGTAGGTTTAGAAATAAAAAATAAAATAAATTGGGGAAAGTGGTTAGGAAAGCTAGGGTTAGGGAAGTTTGGGCTACGTTTAGGCATTGGGGTTAGGGTTAGGGCTGAAATGGTTAGGGTTAGGGAAAAGAACAGGACAGGGGTTATAAAAAAATGATGATGAACAGGCCAGGGGTTGACTAATGTTTCATATTCAGACCATTTGGTTTAATTGTGTCTAACCAATAAATCCATTTCCTCTCCATCTTCTTTCTCTCTCGGTTCGACCAAGCGGGATCACTCTGAACTACTGACATCTGGAATGACTGCCATCCATGTAAAATAAAATGTTTAACTAGTGGAGTGTCTGCGTCTCTTTTGCTTCTAATATTGTATCTGTGTTGCATTATCCTTGTCGAGACTGAGTTCCTAGTTTCTCCAATATATTGTTTTGCACATTTTTTTTTTACAGATTACAATATACACACAATTTCTTGTTTCCAAACTGAACGTCTTGGTAATTTTGAACATGAAGCTATTTATATTGTTCTTAACAAACATGAGGTTACAAAAATTTAGAGCCGCTATCTTGGATTTAACTGGATCCTGTACTGGTTTGAGTTTAGCTCGCACCAGGAAATCACCAAGATTTTTGTTTTTCCTGTCGAAATGTGCACTGGCACATGGGGCTAATTGGCTTTTCTGTGTGCTCCTTTTCAGTTAAAGGATTAAAATGCAGGGCCAGAGGCACCACTTTTAGGAAAAGGGGAAGGAAGAGAAGAGGTTAGATTATTTCCTTATTAAGGGACGCCTCCTCAACCACAAGAATCCCTACAGAAAAATAAAATAAAATGAAATTGCCAAATATTTTTAAGGGGCCAAGGATGAGTTTGAGGAAAGGGAGAGGGAGTTAGAAATTAGTTAAAAATTAGGATAAAATACAAGTAGGGGTCAAAATAAAGAAGGGGGGGGAGTTTCAAAAGGTTAGGGTTAGGAAAAAGGAAAAGGGTTAGGGGTTTAAAAAAGAAAAAATAAGGGGTCAGAGGTTAGGGTTAGGGAAAATTAAAGGGACAGGGATAAAAAAGAAAAGAGAAAGGGAGGGACAATAAGGGGGTGGGGGAAACAAATAAATAGGGAGCAAAGGTTAAGGTTAGGAAAGAGGAAAAGGGTTAGGGGTTTAAAATGAGGGGTCAAGGGTTAGGGTTAGGGAAAAGGAACATGGATCGGGATAGAAAAAAAAGAGGTGAAAAGAAAAAGAATATGGGGTCAAATAGTTAAGGTTAGAAAAGATATAAAGAGTAGGGATGGAATAGACACAAGGTCAAAAACAAAGGATCAAAAGAGAAGATTCAGGCCTAGATCCTCTCCAGACCAGGATAACCTTAGCGGGAGGAAGTCAACATTAAGTAATTAAGGTAAGTAAAGTGTTTAGCACTCATTAGACACTCCCAAAAATCACCATGCAAAATAAATTCTTCGTTAGTGGCCTATGATTAATAATAGGTGATTTTTTTATATACATATATACAGCAAAACGTATGTACCAAAATTATTGACTCCTCTCCTACCTGCATTCCTTTCTTACTGGTAAAGGCCTCAGATTCCATCTGTAGGTGGAGGGGGCGTACCTCTCTGAAGAACATTCCTAATATATATTTTTTCTCAACAGAATGGAGGAAAAGATGGGTCCCAATTCTCCTGTAAGTATTTTGCAATCCTGTTATTATGTGGAGGTCTTAGAATATTATTCTTAAATAAAATTGACATAATTTAAATATGAATAAATAATGGAATAATAAATATAAGTGCCAAGAATACTGGTGGACAACAAAAATTAAATTAATATATTAAAAATCAAAATTTGTCAAATTAAAAAAGTAAGTGCAAGAGGTTAATTACCAATCCTGAGAACACATGCAATTTTTTTTCATAGAATAATAGAATCATAAACAAGAATAATATTGTAAAGGATTAAGCACCATGCAATAAATAATTCAAACAACTGATAAAAATTAAAGTGACCTGAAACCCAGAACAAAGACAAACAAATAAAAACAGATATAACAATTCATAAATTAAGGCCTCCCATTTATCTGATTTGTAGTTGGATCTTAATTTCTTACAGTTACTTGGATTTATGACCATCATATTGCTTCCTTTATCAGGAGATGGCGTCCCGGGTCTAGGAATGGTCTATTCTTTCATTCAGACCTCGGGGATGGTAGGTCTTTAGTTTCCTGATCCATCTCCATTCAGTTCTCCTTCTCTGTTGTGTGGTCCAAGCAGTTTTTCTTGGGTTAGGTAAAGGGTATACCCTGTTCCCCGGACCTTCCTACTAACTCCCCTAGCCTGGTCATCAACCCAAAAATTTCCCCTTTGGGTTTGGGGGTAATGGTTGAATTGTGGTTGGGGACGCCGTCCCCTCTCACATTGGACAAGAGTCCATTGCTCCTCCATTTTGGAGTGAATGTCTATAATTTTTAAATAAAAAGTCAAAATAAAATTAAAAATAAATAAAAAGAAAATAAATGTTTGTAAATAAAGACAATTTGTCTTTAAAAAGACAGTTGTAGCTGTTCAAAAGGTGCCCTGTCGCGACGTTTCGACCCAATCAGGGTCTTTATCAAGCTAAGGGCACTTGAGCTCAATGTAAGTGGCTTAGGAGATGTGCACTCTTCAGGAGCTAGAGCGAGAATAAGCTCTGCTCGATGCTGCTCTTTATATAGCCTAGGAGGCCACACCCCTTGAAAAATAAAAAAGGCAAATGAAAAATAAAAAGGCGAATGAAAATGAATTAACCGATAAATGAAAAAGGCTCCTATATGGATTTCAATGGTAAGTAATAGGTTTTAAAGGTAAGTATGTGTAATTTTATATGTTTTTAATGGTTTTAAGTGTTTTTAATATAAATTTATAGGTTTTAACTTAAGGTAAGTATTTAAATTTTTAAGGTAAGTATTTTAGGATTTTTAAGTAAAAGGTAAGTTTCTTATATGATTTTAAACTATAAGGTAAATATATTTCTATTTTTAAGGTAAGTATATTTATTTTTTAAAGGTAAGTATATGTTTTTAAGGTAAGGTAAGTATTTTTTTTATCATTTTTAACTGTAATTTTAGTGTTTTTAAGGTAAGTATATGTTTTTAAGGTAAGGTAAGTATATTTATAATTTCAAACTGTAATTTTAATGTTTTTAAGGTAAGTATTTATAAATTTTAGTGTTTTTAAGGTAAGTATTTTAGTATTTTGTAATTTTTGTCCCAATTGGTGTATAATTGTATTTTATAATTTTGTTTGGTATCCAATTAGTTACATCACTGTTAGGGTCATAGTTCAAGGGTGGGGTTGGGGTTAGGGTTTTGGGATTGGGGTTAGGAAGTGATAGGGGAAGGGTGGGGTTAAGGTTAGGGCTTAGGATGGGGGTGAGGTTAGGATTAGGGAAAGGAATAGGGTTGGGGTTAGGGTCTTAGGGTGGGGGTAAGGTTAAGATTAGGGATAGGGTGGGATTAGGGTCAGGAATGGGTATAGGGGAGGGGGTGGGATTAAGGTTAGGGCTTGGGATGGGGGTGAGGTTGGGATTGGGGTACAGGTTAGGGTATTTGCAGGAGAGAACTATGACATGCTGACAGTGAAGTCTTTCTCATATTTTTAGGGCTTGCAGGGTAGTGTTTTCTAGACACTTTTAAAGTTGCTCGTGTCTTTCTCTTCAAGGTTTGACTTTCCTTTTGTCATACTGTGGAATGATTTTTGATGGTGGTGGAGTGGAGACCTGGCTGAGAAAGCTTTGAACAATAGGGTCATCCAACTTCACTGGAGAGTCCTGATTTGGATCTCTCTGAACTAGGGCCATCAAGGAGATTCCCTTTTGAAGCCGGAGTGGAGTAACCCTAGGGTTAGGGTTAGGGTCAGCTTTTTTCTGATCAAGGGGTTGAAGTTAGGATTAAAGATCTGGACAGGCAAGGGGTGGTTTAGAATTAGTTTTTCTAGGGCCAAGGGGTTCAGGTTAGGGTTAGAGATCTAGGCAGGGGCTGGGTTACATAAAGCACCAAAAATTTAATAGAAGAAAGACACCAGAAAAATACAGATATACAAAAAAATAGACATTTTTTTCAAAAATAAAGTAAAAATAAATAAACAATCCAATGTAATAAAATCCAAAAGTTCCAAAGTTCCAACATGCCACCATTCCAAAATTCTGTTGTTCCCAAGTTCCAGCGTTCCACTGGTCTGACGTTCCAACGTTCCGACATTGTTCTATTATAGAATTCTTCTATTATAAAATTCCAACATTCCATTGTTTCAAAATTCCACCATTCCAACTTTCCGACGTTTCGAAGTTCTTTTATTCCAACGTTCCAAACTTCCAAAATTCAATTTTCAAGAATTCAACCATTCCAGTGTTCTAACGTTCTACCCTTCTCACATTCTAACCCATTCCGACGTTCCACCATTCGAAAATTCCTCTGTTTTCACATTCCAACATTCTACTGCTCCCAAGTTCCAATGTTCCCACATTCCAATGTTCCATCGTCCCAAAATTTCTATTGTTCCCAAGTTCTAAGGTTCTAACTGTTCTAACATTCTAATGTTCTGACATTCCAGAATTCTATGCGTGCGTACAAAAAAGTGTTCTGATGTTCCAGAGTTCTTTTATTCCGACATCCCAAAATCCCATCATTCCATCTTTCCAAAATTGTCTTCCTCCCAAGTTCCAACACTCCGGTGTCACAACGCTCCAACTGTTCTGACATTCCAGCGTTCCAACATTCCAACGTTCCAAAATTCCATTGTTCCCACGTTCCAACATTCCACTGACTGTTCCAACGTTCCAATATTCTAATGTTCCAATATTCTAACGTTCCAGAAGTGTGTGTGTGTGTGATGTTCCAGAAGTGTGTGTGTGTGTTTGTGTCTATCTATATGTTATGATGTTCCTGACTTCTTTTATTCTGACGTTCTAACGTTCCAACGTTCCAATGTTCCCAAATTCCGTTGTCCCCAAGTTCCAGCATTCCAACTTTCCGGTGTTCTGACGTTTCAACATTCCATCTTTCCAAAATTCCACTGTTCCCACGTTCCAATGTTCCACCGTTCTCAGGTTCCAATGTTCCAACATTCCATCGTTCCAATTTTCCACCATTCCCAAGTTCCAACGTTCCGGCATTCTGATGTCCCGACATTCCACCGCACCAACATTCCATCGTTCCCAAGTTCCGAAGTTCTACTGTTCTGACGTGCCAACATTCCGCCCTAACCCAAAATTCTATTGTTCCCAAGTTCCAACGTTCCAACTGAACGTTCCCAACATTCCACCGTTCCAAAATCCCACATTTATTCACATTCCAACATTCTACTCTTCCCAAGTTCCAATCTCCCCACATTCCAATGTTCCATCATCCCAAATTTTTTTTTGTTCTCACATTCCAACATTCAACTGTTCCCAAGTTCCAATCTCCCCACATTACAATGTTCCATCGTCCCAAAATTTCTTTTGTTCCCATGTTCCAACGTTCCACTGTTCTGACATTCCAAAATTCTATTGTCCCCCAAGTTCCAGCGTTCTGACACGCTAACCGTTCCGCCGTTACAATATTCTTGCGTTCCAACATTCCATCATTCCAAAATTATATTGTTCACACGTTCCAACATGCCAGCGTTCCAGATTTCTATGTGTCTGCAGCAATATTTTCTGACATTCCAGAATTTTTTATTCCGGCGTTCCAAAATTCCTACATTCCATCACACCAACATTCCACCATTCCTAAGTTCCAGTGTTCATCTATTGCACCACAGCTAATACATCAGAGTTCTAGCGTGGTTCCACATTCCATTGTTCCCACATTCCAACGTTCTAACCATTCTGAACTTCTAACCGCCCTTACAGAATTCTATGCATATCCAGTAACGTTCCAACGTTCCGCTGTTCCCATATTCCAACGTTCCACCATTCCGACGGTACAACATTCCATCTTTCCAAAAGTCCACTGTTCCAGAATTATATGTGCGTGCAGTGACATACATGTACTCTGTGTGTGCAGCAATATACATGTACCCAAAATTCTATTGTTCCAACGTTCTACTGTTGTGACGTTCCAATGTTTCGCAGCTAATATGTCAGAGTCACGGTGTGTTCCCGAATTTCAAAATTCCCAAGTTCTCTCGTTCCAACATTTTAACATTCATAGTAATATACATGTTCTCTGTATGTATTAATACACATGTAAACACATTCCAATGTGTCACGATTAAGGCCAAAATGATAATCACGATTATTTTTGATCAATATTGTAATCATGATTATTAATCATGATTGTTCATCATGTTAGGGAAAATATCTGTATTTTTATTGCACTACTTTTAAGCAAACAATATATGAAACAATCAAGTTAATTTAATTGTCGCAGCCAAAATCGTGATCATGATTAAAATTCGATTAATTGTGCAGCCCTATTCCAATGTTCTACTGTTCTGATGTTCCGAAGTTCTGCCGCATCTATTGCACCACAGCTAATACGTCAGAGTTCCAGCATGTTCCCCAATTCAATGTTCCACATTCCAATGTTCATGCGTTCTAATATTCCAAAACTTCTACATCCTTTGCATCTATTGTACCGCAGCTAACATGTCAGAGTTCCAAATTTCCAACGTCCCACTGTACCCTAATGTTACGGCCCTCACATAGACTGAAAAACACAGGCTCAATAGGGGAGAGAGACCGCAGCATATACAGAAGGACACCACTCAAAATATTTCCAATTAAACCCACAGGCTTTATTTGGCCACCCCAAGTTAATCAAAGATAACACAAACGAAAACAAAAACAAAGGAGGGCTGGAGACCCCGGACAAAAGAACAAAAGTGGGAAGACGCTGGGCCAACCACGCAGTGGGCCGTCGCTCCCAACATCTCCCCCTAAACTACCTAAAAATAAGAACTAAGGCTGAAATAAACAAAAGACGAATAACGACACTGTCGGTGATCTCCAGCCCAAATTAATACAACGAAGAAAACCAACAAAAACCCCGGCACCTAAACATGCACGGGGAAAAACCTGCTTGGAGGGAAGAAAACTACGGAGGAAGGAAAACTCCCTCCTACCTGTCCAGGTGTCTGTGCCGTGTCGTGCCCCCTATCTCTCCACTCCCTGTCCCTTTTATTCCCTCCTCCTCCTCTCATCACCTGAGTGCCGATTGCACTCAGGTGAGCAGCAGGCAGAAGGAGGAGAGAGAGCCAAACCAGAGAGAAAGAGAGAGAGAGAGAGACTGTGGCACGTAACACCCCCACCCTAAAAACGTGAATGGGGGGAGCGCCGCAGACATCATTCACGCACCTAGCCAATGTGTCGGCTTGGACATTCTCCCGGCCCTTGATGTGCCGGACCTCCACCGTAACGGATTGTAAAAAACAATACACCTGTCGCACCCGAGTTAAATGTTGTAAACATTCATCCAGTTTAGACAGCATCTCAGAGTTCTTCAACCGGCCTTGGACTACAGCACTCGACAAACCCACAACATCCTCTACGTCAGACGCGGCTAAAACCGCCGGCGATTGCGTGGGATCAGCACTGGACAGCGCCTCTGCTACCTGAGCCTCATCAATGCTTCCAGCACTGGACAGCGCCAAAACAGCTTTACTGTCAGTAGCAACAGAAGACAGCGGGGCCGAATCTCTGTCCAGGTAGGGCTTCAGCATGTTCACATGGCACAACCTGCTCCGTCTTCGATGATCAGGAGTAGCGACAATATAATCCCGCTGACCAACCTTCTCCTGGATTATGTAAGGGCCGCTGTAACGCGCCTGCAAAACAGAACCAGGCACAGGCAACAACACCAAAACTTTTTCACCAGGGCTAAAAGATCTGCTAACAGCACTTCTGTCAAACCACCTTTTCATCTTCGTTTGTGCAGCAGACATGTTTTCTCTCGCCAATCCACAGACACGGTGTAGTTTAAAACAAAAATTACTCACATAATCAAGTAGATTTTGTGGCTCACCATCACCCAGCCATTTCTCTTGCAACAGCTTAAGAGGGCCACGCACAGTGTGGGCAAACACCACCTCCGCCGGACTAAAACCCAAGGACTCCTGAACCACCTCGCGAGCTGCAAAAAGGAGGAGATGGACCCCCTCATCCCAGTCCTTATCGGACTCTAGGCAGTAAGCACGGAGCATGGATTTCAAGGTTTGGTGAAAACGCTCAATCGCCCCCTGACTCTCCGGGTGGTATGCACTTGAATAACAGTGAGAGATATCAAGTTGCGCCATCACCTGTGCAAAAATTCATGACATAAAATTAGATCTCTGATCGGTTTGAATTACTTTAGGCAACCCAAACACAGAAAAAACTTGACCAATGCTTTCACGACGGTTGGAGCTGTGATTTTCCGCTTAGGAATAGCTTCAGGAAATCTAGTTGAGGAACACATAATGGTCAGAAGGAACTTATTTCCAGCTTTTGTGCGTGGAAAAGGACCGACACAGTCGACAACAACACGCTCAAAGGGCTCAGTCACCACCGGGATTGAATAAAGGGGAAATGGTGGAATGGTCTGATTCGGTTTCCCAGAAATTTGACATATGTGGCATGTTTTACAATGCTGCTAGACGTCCCGTTTTACCCCCGGCCAGAAGAAACACCGCAAAACACGATCATAGGTCTTATTAATCCCTAAATGACCACCAAGTGGATTATCGTGCGCCAACTTAAGAATTTCATGCCGGTATGTTTTTGGTACTACCACCTGTCTCACCACACCCCAGTCATCCTGTGGGGACATGTGTGGCGGTGTCCATTTACGCATAAGCACACCGTCTTTCAAAAAATAACCTGAGGACATCTTGTCAATTTGGTCCACTGGAACAACCGCATCGATACAAGAACCTAGAGACACATCATGTTTTTGCTCAACAATAAGCTGCTCTCGTGACATGCAAACTTTTGAGCTATGATCTTTAACGGGAGCAGAAACAGGTGAAGCAGCAGGAGTGACTGCAGGTGGCGGAGGCGGAGCAGGAGGAGAGATTACCGGCGCAGAGGCTGGACAGATAGGATCAGCTATGAAAGTATCCACCAATCCTACCTCAACCACCTCGTCATGTAAATCCTGCTTTTGCCTCTTGGACATGGCGCGCGTGACAGCGCAAACTGAGAACACCTCCGGGAATTCTCGCCCCAAATCATCCGGGTGTTCAAGAAGAGGAACCGCAGTTACCTCGGGATTCAACAGCACCTTGCCACCAGCTAAATCGTTGCCCAAAATAAAAGAAATCCCCTCTACAGGAAATTTTGGACTCACTCCCACAACTACACGCCCCTTAACCAACTCAGAGTCTAGATAAATAGAATGCAAAGGCACACCCACAAACTGCATCCCAAACCCTCGGACCAAAACCTCAGTTTTAACAGAGGACTGGGCCGACAGCGGCAACACTCCTTGCAGAATGACCGATTGTGAGGCTGCGCTATCCCTTAGGATGGTGACAGGAGTTTTTGGGCCCTCCTCTGACAGTGAAACAAAACCTCTCATAATAAAAGGAGCATACATATCAAAGTCAGATTTAGCTACAGGCTGTTTATGACAGGATTGCTGACTGGGCAAAACTTCGGTTTTCAACAAATTGACCACTTTTGGAGACTTATTCCGTTTATTCAGGACAAAACAATGGCTGATGGTGTGGCCACGCTTCTTGCAATAGAAACAAACTGGCTTGTCCTTAGTGTCACCTTCCTTATTAACAATTTTTATCTCACCCTGAGAGTTTGGTTTTAATGGAAAAGCAACAGCCCTGGCAACAGGAACGCCACGCTCAGAAGACAGGTTGGACTTTTCAAAATTATCCCTGTGCGTGAGGATGTATTCATCAGCCAGGACTGCCACCTCAGACACTGTGGATACTTTTTGTTCATTAATGTAAGTAGCAATTTTGTCGGGTAAGCAGTTTTTAAATTCCTCCAGCAATATTAGATTGCGCAGATCCTCAAAATTTTTAACATTTTTAGATTGACACCAGCGATCAAATAGAGCTTGTTTTTCACGCCAAAGTCAAGAAAAGTTTGATTATCAACCTTTTTGCCTCGGCGAAACCTTTGGCGATACGCCTCTGGCACTAATTCATATGCCCTCAACACAGCTTTCTTTACTTCGTCATAGTTCAAACTCAAATCAAGTGACAGAGACGTGTAAGCTTCTTGAGCCTTGCCGGTAAACACACCCTGCAAAAGCAATGGCCAAACATTTTTAGGCCACTTCAATGTTTTTGCAACACGCTCAAACAAAACGAAATATTTATCAACATCTTTATCACTGAAAGGAGGGACCAAATGAATACATTTATTTACATCAAACTCGCCAGATTGAACTTGAGACACACTGGGTGAGGAGGACTGCTTCAACTCGAGCTCCTTTAAACGAATCTGTGCTTCTACTTCCAATCTCCGCAAAGCTACTTCATTATCAAGTTCCTTGTCTCTTATAGCCAAGCGACGCATTTCAACCTCCAGCTCTTTAAGACGGAGCTGCCCCCCCGAATCGTCTGGTCCGGCAGGCGAGTTCGTTGCCGACCCCTCAGGGATTTTCAGCAAAACGCCTTTGTCAGACAAACCAGCCAATAACTCATCTTTGATTACTTGCTTTTTCGCCTGCTTAGGCACAGCAACCTCAAAATGACCGGCGACACCAATTAACTGCTCCTTCGTGCAAAGGTGCAATTTATCAAGGCTAGGATGCGCCACAAAATCATCGAGATGAAACTCCATAGCCAAAACACCAAGCACAAAAACAGACCACAAACCCTGATCAAGTCAAACAAAGTCACAGGCCAGAAGAAAAAAATACCTGTCGAAAACTGGCACAGCACACGACAAGAAAAACCGGCAAAGATCACCGTACAACCAAAGTGGCGTCCACAAAAGGAGAATCTTATGTGTGCACAAAAATCACAAAAGCACACACACAAAAATAGGCAATGCAAAGTCGGTGACAAACAATATGAAGTACCAAAGGTAACAAATCACGGCGTC
Source organism: Acanthochromis polyacanthus (assembly GCF_021347895.1). Taxonomy (NCBI): domain Eukaryota; kingdom Metazoa; phylum Chordata; class Actinopteri; family Pomacentridae; genus Acanthochromis; species Acanthochromis polyacanthus. The sequence continues at coordinate 14,922,424 of NC_067116.1, forward strand.
AAGCTACGCGTCAATTAACACCAGGAAGAAAAACAGTTATCATGATAGAAATCACCGACACAAAGAACTGCAACAGCAACAAACTGCCCAGTTTCCACGCGGAGGCAACAAAGCCAAACGCGAATGGACGAGCCCCCAAATATGTTACGGCCCTCACATAGACTGAAAAACACAGGCTCAATAGGGGAGAGAGACCGCAGCATATACAGAAGGACGCCACACAAAATATCTCCAATTAAACCCACAGGCTTTATTTGGCCACCCCAAGTTAATCAAAGATAACACAAACGAAAACAAAAACAAAGGCGGGCTGGAGACCCCGGACAAAAGAACAAAAGTGGGAAGACGCTGGGCCAACCACGCAGTGGGCCGTCGCTCCCAGCATCTCCCCCTAAACTACCTAAAAATAAGAACTAAGGCTGAAATAAACAAAAGACGAATAACGAGACTGTTGGTGATCTCCAGCCCAAATTAATACAACGAAGAAAACCAACAAAAACCCCGGCATCTAAACATGCACGGGGAAAACCTGCTTGGAGGGAAGAAAACTACGGAGGAAGGAAAACTCCATCCTACCTGTCCAGGTGTCTGTGCCGTGTCGTGCCCCCTATCTCTCCACTCCCTGTCCCTTTTATTCCCTCCTCCTCCTCTCATCACCTGAGTGCAATCGGGACTCAGGTGAGCAGCAGGCAGAAGGAGGAGAGAGAGCCAAACCAGAGAGAAAGAGAGAGAGAGCGAGAGACTGTGGCACGTAACACTAACCCTTACAATGCGTATTTTCTATTTCTAATCCAGCAATCGCTGAAGCCACCGAACGTGCTCCGTCACCAGCAACCGATGTCAGAAGTCAAACACCCACACACACACATGCACGCACAATGGGGAATGCTGCGATTGAGTCGACTCACACAGACTCTTCCATTCAACCATATATGGGTTTGTGTGTGTGTGTGTGTCTGCCCCCTGCAGCAGCTCGGGGTCATGCTAATGCTGACCACAACCGCAAACTAACGCTAACCCTCATCACACATAAGTTACATACGATACATACGATACACACGATACACACGATACATATGATACATACGATACATATGGACAATGTCTGAAAGGTCACACCAAACCCAATGGCAGAGTCCTTAACTGAACAGCCATGCAATCACATGCACCTGAATCGGCAATGGGTTAGGAACAAATAAAATACCAACAAACAAACAAAATTTACAGCTAGACTTCTGCAAACTTTTGTATTTCCATTTCATTCAAGCTGCATCGGTGACTGCATCGGGCTCATTTTCAGAAAAAGAGCAGTCGCCACATTGATTCAACCACAATCATTCAGCCCTTTGACAACACTTTTACTACTACTAATGCCACACCCATCACACATACGACAAATGCTATACATAGAAACAAGGTCTGAAAGGTCACACCAAACCCAGGGACAGAGTCTTTAGCTGATCAGTCATGCAGTAAGCTGTACCCAAGTCAGCAACAGGTGAAAATGAATGTAAATCCATATTCATCCATCATATGGTGAACCCTTTGACAACCCTATTGCAACATGTACAAGCAGCTAACCAATGTCACAGGTCAAAGGCCAGACAACCACAGACAGCAGTATTGGATGCTCGCTGTCCTTGAGACAAGTCTGACAACAAGTGACTTTCACATTTGTGCATGGCTGCTGGCTGCATGCAATCAAATCATCCCCGTGTGTGTGTGTGCGTGTGTCACCGTTGCATGCATCCAACCTATTTTACATTGTGCCACTGACGTGGTCAAAAACACACAGGCGTCTACAACAGCAATGGGTGTCAATGGGTGTCACCATAGCCCCATCACATTCTGCCACCAACCTTAGCAAAAAACACACGTCCATCTACATCAGCTCCACAGTAATGGCGGTGCAAGTTGTTTTAATGGAGGCTTTTTAGCCTCGTAACCCTTCACCCATGCCCACTAATGCCAAGCCTATCACACGTATGCTGGCTGAGGCACGCCCGCACGCATGCACAAACACGGCCAGCGCAACACGACCACCGCCGCACACCGCACGCTGTCGCAGCACGCCGCTGCCCGCACATCGCACGCCGCCGCCACTGCAGCTTGGGGCTATGCTAAATGCTGACCACAAGCCCGAACCAACCCTAACCCGCATCACACATACGATACGTACAACACGTATGACACATAGGGACAATGTCCAAACCAAATGAATACAAGACTCTGCCTAGTGTTCAACTATTATTCTCAGCGGACCAGTCATGCAATAAGCCATGGACCGGTCGCTGGAGCTGAACCGGCAACAGGTCGAAAAAAATACACAAGCGTGAAGTTTGAAGACGGGTTCTGAAAAAGAGGAGCCACCACATACAGCATTGGTTGAACCGTTTCCTTGACCCTAACCCAATTAACACAACGTCAAAGTGTCACAGCAGATGCTAGCAGATGATGTTGCGAGTGAGTAGAGTCACTCTCACACCAATCGTCTGTGTCTGACCGCTGCATTCTGCCACTAACCCCGCAGAATCTCTCACTAACAATAATATAGAAAATGTGCAAAGACCTTTGTTTGTGCAATATGTTTTTCCAACAACAATAATTCATACAGCTTTCGCCCAAGCCACCGAGCGGCGACCCTCTCCAATGTCACAAAGTGTCACAGCAGATGATGCTGCGAGTGAATCGAGTCACAGACCCTAACCCTCAAAACTCTGTCTTTAAGCGACTGCACTAACCCTACTAATCTGGCCTCACAGCCAAGAAACATTCGAGAAACTATAACCCCACTAAATACCAAGGCCAAAACACACGTCTATCCAACAGCAATGGCGGTGTCACCGCTGCCTGTCTGCCGGCATGCAAACCCCAAAAACATTCTGCCACTGACGTGGCCGCGAAACATCACAACACACGTGTCCACAACAGCCCCACGGCAACGGGTGTCACCGTAGCCCTAGCCCCATCACATTCTAAACACACATCTGTCTACAACAGCTCAGGCAGGTTGTTGTCAGCTGTCAGCTGCCAGTAGGCTTCTGGGCCTTTCAACCCTTCACCAATGCCCACCAAAGCAAAGCTTATCACACGTATGCATGGGGAGGATATGAGAGAGCAGGTGGAGGAGGCGATGTGAAGGAGGTCAGACAGATAGGGAGGGGCAAGGTTGTGGATGGCCTTCAATGTCTACAGGAGGATTTTGAATTCTATTCTGGATTTGACAGGGAACCAGTGGAGTTGCTGTAGGTTGGGGGTGATGTGATAGAATGAGGGGGTTTAGGAAATGATGGGAAATGTGTATAGAATTTCATCACAGTAAAGTGTGTGTTGAGGAAATTTCACACAGAATTACTGCTGTGATTATTTCTCCCCTTTTTCATGGGTGTAATACTTAAGCCCAGACATTCACAGGAAGTTGTATTATAAAACAAGATTGACTAAAGTCAAGAGTTTCCATTATGACAGAAGTGGCTCTCTTTTAACCTACTAGTTCACCATGGTAACTGATGCTGCATAGCTACCTTACAAAAGAGGAGCTTCTGTTTCAAATCGGCTGCAAGAAGCACCACTTATTCTCTGATTCTTTTCATGAGAATATTTTTAATAAGTGATACAGAATTTGTCCTTTCTGCCAACTTGTTGAGCTGTTCGTTAGTAATGACACTGAGCGAAGCCAAGCAGTTACAGTTGTACAAACATCACTACCGTTCAAAAGTTTGGGGTCACTCAGACTATTTCATGTTTTCCATGAAAACTCACACTTTTATTCATGTGCTAACATAATTGCACAAAGGTTTTCAAGTCATCAAATAGCCTTTCAACACCACTAGCTAACACAATGTAGCATTAGAACGCAGGAGTGATGGTTGCTGGAAATGTTCCTCTGTACCCCTATGTAGATATTCCATTAAAAATCAGCCTTTTCCAGCTAGAAGAGTCATTTACAACATTAACAATGTCTGAACTGTATTTCTGATTCATTTATCATGTTATCTTCAATGAAAAAATGCTTTTCTTTGGAAAAATAAGGAGATTTCTAAGTGACACCAAAATTTTGAATGGTAATGTGTTTGCATCACGTTGAACCTACATGCTTTCATTTGATGATGAAGAAAATATATAAATATGCTTTAATTGTTGGAATTGTTTTGCTGTCCAGTCCACTTTACACTGCTGGTTTAACAGCTAGTAGAACACAGATCTGAAAACAGATTCGGCTATCTGCATTTATCACAAGGAATATTCAATCAATATTATTACTTTAACTTTGATTTGACCAAGAGCTTAAGTCATTTCCACGTCCTTCTTTATGAGAAAGTGTCCAATCCATATATACTTCCTGAGTATCATGTTTAAATGTATGAAGTTTAAATTTTGAAAGCTCAAATGTGCAGCTGTCATGTTAGAAATAAATGGCGGGCATTGAAAGTTCACTGAATGGTAAAATAGATATATTAACTTACACAATTAACAATTTTCTGTCAGCATTCCTCGATTTCCTTACTTGCAGTAGCACTGCTTTTTCCCATAATAAATCTTTAATTTAAATGGCCACCTGGCGGCCATTTCTCAATTGTCCTTCGACCTTCAAAAAATTCCTGGATCCAGACGGTGATTCGGATCACCTCCAAAATCTAATCGATTCTTACTCGTGCTCTTCCGGACATCCTGTAAAAATTTGGTGAAAATCCGTCCGTGACTTTTTGAGTTATGCTGTTAACAGACAAACAGACAGACAGACACACACACACACACACGGACAGACAGACGGACAGACAGACAAACGGGATGGCGGAGGTATGCACTCTCCGAGTGCTTTTCTAGATATGACAAGTGAACACTAGGTCAGCTCTCTGTTGACGATCACATGATTGTGATCCTACCACAAATCCACCGATGCAGACCATGAATTGTTTAAAAATTTCATCGGAAATCATATATTTCAATGTATAATTGCGGGACTTTTGTAACATAGTTGACAGGTATGATTGTTGACTTTGTTGCTGTTTTTAGACCTAAAATCAACATGGCTGCCAATAACCAAACACCACATGACATTTTTAGAGAAAGATTCTTCTAATTATTATATTATACAATTGAGTAAAATTGAAACTGTAAGTTATTCGAAAATATTGTAGTAAATCTGTTCTTCTTCTTTTCCTTTCGGCTTTTCCCTTCAGGGGTCACCACAGCGAATCAATTGCCTCCATCTAACCCTGTCTGCTGCATCTTCTTCTCTCACACCAACTACCTTCATGTCCTCTTTAACCACATCCATAAACCTCCTCTTTGGTCTTCCTCTAGGCCTCCTGCCTGGCAGTGGGAAACTCAGCATCCTTCTACCAATATATTCACTCTGTCTCCTCTGGACAGAGTAAACCTGTTGACTTGCAATAAATCTAAACTTGGCTCACACACTACTTTATATTAAATAACTAAGAAAGCCTTGGAGTCTTGCCAGTCTTTTCTTCAGGAGGAAATTACATCATGTGGAACAGATCGTGTGACTTGGAATTAACACACTTCCTTGAGAGGTGTTTTTTTAACGGGTAACTTAGTTGAAAATAATTTCTCAGACACAGATACAGTTAGTTATTTTCTATATAAAATTTGATGTCTTGCCAAAAATGAAATATCTGTCATGACTGTCTCAACTTAATAGAAAAGAACACAATCAATATATATCCCATGGACTTCAAAAGTCCCTCAATTACTGTATATCTTGACCCAAACAAGGACTGAGCAGTCTTGGTGGAGTACTGCATTCCCTTAGTGCTTTTCTTGTTTATTTTGCAATAATCAATCAATAAAAATAACGATACCAACAGTCCTAAAATGCCAAATATTTACCTCAAAATTCAGTTGGCCACTCGTCAGTCAACCCCCTAAACTAATGTTTTGATACCTATTATCTCTGATTGGAGCATAGGATTTGTAAAACCAGCTGAAGCAAAGAAAGCCAGGCTAGTTTGAACCTGCATCGTAGAACAGCCCTCAGATCTCCTCTACGAACTGGGTTAAAGAAGGATCTGCCTGTTTGCAGGATCAAACAGAAAACAAATCCACTGAGCTAAAGTTACACGATGGAGCTCAGCATTGAAGCTGAACCTAATCTACTACTATAATGTTTCCCCAAAATATCAAAGATTAAAATATTTAAATTAAAATATTCACCATGGAGGAGAGAGTGAAGGGTGCTAATAAATATTCTAAATGCTTGTAGATGTTAGTGAACATGCTTTTTTTGTGTGAACAAGTCCCTTTTAAAAGACTTAATAGGCCTCAGAAAAGTGATTCATTCATTTTGAACTGATCTGCAGTTCATATTCACTTAATCAGGATGTCAAACTCGATATAAATCAAATAGCAACAGTCTTTGGCTGTTTGCCCACTTCTGCTGAAGGGCAATTTAAAGCTGTCATGGCCAGTGAGATGCACTGTGTACCTGTGTGAATCATTCAGGAAAAAAATGCTCCAAATTAGCCATGTTTACATATCAAGGGCTGTCAAGGTGATTAATTACCACCTCCTTTCCCAGATAATATCATGTGACATCTGCCCTTTCCCTCCCTCTGAAGCAGTGGCAGAGATCACTCGTCCTCCTGATTAATTAAAAGAGCCCCATGGGTTCCCATTTGCAAGCAAACCTTCTTAAACCTGATCTTCAAACGCAGTCTCAGGTCCAGGGAGGATGCGAAAGAAGACAGGAAAAAGATCCAGAGGTGAGGTGTTGTGTCAGATTTGACAGCAAACTCCAGGAGCTGCTCTGGAGACAGACAGGACACAACGGCTAATAATATCACTTTGATCTTCTTACCCCTGAGATTGGCTTGAAGCGCAAAGAAAGGAAAGAAAATGATTTCCGCTCTCAAGATTGGAAATAAAAGATAAGAGGAAATGGTCACGAAAGCAGAAATGGCTCATCCTCGTCATTTGCAAAAGCATCAGTGCCTTGGATTTAATTTTCTCTGAGTCAGCAGCTGGTGCTGCTCAACTATTAGCTATTACAGTTAGAGCCAGTGTAAAGTAAGTTCATCCAAGAGCTGTAGTTGCTACAGTTGGGAGGCACTTGTACCACTTAAAGGAAAACTCCTGTATTTTTCAACCTTTTTCCACACAGTAAAATAGTTAACCCACAGGCCTAGTTCCTTTATTCACTGCTTCATTGGAATTGAACAGAAGAAAAAAAAAAGGAACTGAACAGAAGAATCACGTCACAGTTTAAAGCTGTTTCAATGAATATGTTTACAAAAACATTTTGGATGACATCGGCACACACGGTGATGAATCTACAGAGAGTTTTCCCCTGATCTGCAGCGCCCATCAGCTTCATGGATCTATGGAGTGCAGGCGAGTCAAAGATGCGGCCTGCGGGCCAAAACCGGCCCGCCGCTGGGCCCAATCCAGCTTTCTGGATGATTTTGTAAAATGTAAAAATTACAGAGAAGACATTAATTGCAATTTTTCAATACAAGTAACTAGATTTGTCCACTTTACTGCCACAACTTTTATGCATTTTTTATGCATAAATTTCAGACATTTACAATGCACAGATGTGGAAATAAATGTAAATGTCAAATAATTTCTAGATCTTGACAAGTTGTTTCCATCATAAAATGCTTTATTTCTCAGTTCCAGGCACCTGAGACTACCGTAATTTCCGGACAATAAGCCACTACTCTTTTCTCACGCTTTGAACCCTGCAGCTTATACAACGATGCCACTAGTGTATAGATTTTTACGGGCGAGCTTCATGCCGTCAGTACATTTAGCCTCATCACATCAGAATGAAATTACCAAACAGGTCACAGTGGACCAATGAAACTGTTCAAATTAAATCAAACGTATGCACACTGAATTCTTCAGATCAGTCATTTTGCACTTCATGCACACATCCTCATCATGGAAAACACATGAAGAAATACATATGATGCAGCTTTTAAGTTAAAGGCAATTGATCTGCCTGTCGAAGAAAGAAATAGAGCTGCTGCATGTACGCTTGGCATCAATGAAACGATGGTGAGACGTTGGAATCGGCAGTGTGAACTAACTCAGTGCGTTTTGCTGCGGTGTTACTGTCATGTTACAGGCACTGTTCAAAAAAATACATATATTTAATTAAAGTTATTAAAAAAATCTTTCCGTGTAAATATCTCATGTTACAATGTGGACACTTGCAGCTTATAGACAGGTGCGGCTTACATATGGACAAACATTTGTTTCTTCTTAAATTTAGTCGGTGCGGCTTATATTCAGGTGCACTCAATAGTCCGGAAATTAATGTAAATGTTTTGTGCCTTGTGATCTGGAAATTGTAACACGTAAACTGAGGCATAAACTGAGGCATGTAAATGATTAACTGAGGCATAATATTGTTGAATTTAAACTTATTTTTCTTGAACAATTTCAGTTTCTTCACAATGTTTTGTAAAAAGATGGTTGATTAAATGTGAAAGTTTTCAGAATGTACTTTGTTGAACCAAAACAAATGAAAAAGTTTGGAGCGGTCGTTATTTATAGGTTATTATGCTGTGATTTTACTGGTCCGACCCACTTGAGATCAAATTGGGATGTATGTGGCTCCTGGAATAAAATGAGCTTGAAACTCCTGGTGTAGAGAGTTTAACCTCACTGTGTTTCAGTTCAGCCAACTGTTTGCAGTGAAAAGACCCTTCAGACACTCAGTGCACACTAGTAGCTCAGTAATGTGGAGCTGAGGAAGGCAGTAGCTGTGTTTCCATATAGCTGTCAAGAAAATTTGAAGCAATGTTTTGTTGCATAAAGGGAACAGGAAAATATGAACTAAGATTGTTTCCACTAAAAAACAAATATTTGCCAAAAACATGCTGATAAATCTATAGATGGTCTTCAGGAACTGTTTTTGACTGTTTTTAATTGGCAAGCTGTCATTCTTCTTCCTTGCTGTCCACTGACAACGACAATGAAAGAACACAGCTGATCATGAAAGTGAAGTGTTTGCTACGTTGGGACACTGGAAAAAGGTGTTTCCGTCACTCATATTGCAATAGCTTTTTAAAGTCAAAAACCACCAAAAAAAATGCCAGACTATTTCCTCTGAGAGATATACGAGACTGTTGCACCTCAATTCATTAAAGGACACTGTAATTTTTCTTTTGTAAATAAATTAGAAAAATATTACCAATTGTAAAATCAGTGTTTGAAGATCAAGTATAAACAAACAACATGACTTCAGAAACAAGAAAAGCAATCAGAGAGCACAGTACTCCGCAAAGTCTGCTCAGCTGTTGTCATTTCAGACGGATGAAATCTTGAATAAAAAATGACCTTGCGCTGAGCACAGACGTATGTTATGCATGTGTATATTATACATGATACCGAATCGTGTGACCTAAATATGTAGCAGGTGGCAGGAATTGTTGGGACTCGGAAACAACCCTGCAATTTAATGAGTCGTTCCTGGTATCATTTCTGACGGATAAGTCCTGATCTGTCTGCAGTGGTGGATTTGTAGGATCACAATCATGTGATCATCAGCAGGCAGCTGAAGTAGTGTTCTCTTGTCATAGTTAGAGTGACGCAATGATACTGAAATTTTAAACAAATCCGTAGATCCAGACTATAAGCCACATCACTGCCAAAATCTAATCACTTTGGTCCTTGCGTCATTTCTGATCTTCCCTGAAAAATTCATCCAAATCTGTTAGACTGTTTATGAGTAATGTTGCTAACAGACAGACAAACAGACCGACAGAGAAACAGATGGATAAATGTATGCCAATCGTCACATAACTCCGCCGCATTCCTTGTCAGAGTAAATATCAGAAACAGACCGAAATATTGCACTCATATTGGCAGTTTTGAAAAAAGCGCAGCAACAAAACAACGGATTTTGAAAAATAAAGGAGACATTATTATAAACAGAAATTTTGTTAAAAAAAATACATTTGAGCAGTATGTGAAAAGAACAAAACTGCTTCTGCTTCAGACTAGTTCACCTGTGAAGCCCCTAAACACACACACACACACACACACACACACACACACACACACACACACACACACACACACACACACACACACTGCACATGTACACGCACACGCACACACACACACACACATACACATACACACACACACACTGCACATGTACACGCACACACACACAAACACACAGTCAAGCCTCAGAGTTGTTGTTTCCTATTAGACCTCCAGACTGTGTGGACATGTACAGACTGTGCTTAGTTATCTGGCTCTCCTGTTAAGAAACAGATGCCCCCCATCTCCAGCAGAAGCAAGGCCTTAAAATAAGCCACTGCTAACATGTTGAACGTACTGCCCAACAACAGGAACCCCAGCTTTTAACTATTTCATGCATGACGCTTCATGTGAAGTCACTCTCATGGTCACTAATGAACTTTCCTAGCTCTCTTCATATAGTGAGCTATCAGTGTAAATCTTAGACGCTAAATAATGAAGGTATAGTGAGATACCATTGAGCAGAAATGTTAGCTTATTATAGCAGAAACATACAGGTGTAACTGAAAACATTAAAAATAACTGCGTCCATTTAGATGAGCTAATTCCAGGGTGTTAGTATTGTGCATGCTGGCTCACTGTCAGGGCTTAGAGGGACACTGATGGAACCGATCCATCATTAGCGTAATTAGTTTCATCTGTGCTTTTCCTGTTATGATAAGTTGAAATGTCTGAAAAGGGTCTGTTGGGTATTGTGATGTTATTAGCAGGAATTAAAGCGTCTGCCATGGACTGATTTTTTTTGTTTGTTTCATTGAAGCATTTTTAAAGCAATATCTGTATATAGTGCACCAAATCCACAGTCTTTGCAACATTCAATTACAACAATATATAGTAAATATGCTGGGCATCTATCCATCAACACATTATCTACACCACTTAATCCTCATTAGGGTCATAGGGGGCTGGAGTCTATGCCGACTGACTAACGGTAAAGGCAAGGGACATCCTGGACAGATCACCAGTCTATCACAGGGTTACATATAGAGACAAACAATCGAACTCACATTCACACCTACGGGCAATTTAGAATGATCAGTTAACCTCAGCACGTTTTTGCAAACTAGAAAAGCACTCAGACAGTGCAGTACTCTTCCAAGGCTGTTCATTTCCCTATGTGGCATTGTCAGAAATGCAGTATTTCTTTATTATTGCTGAATAACATAATAATCAGAAATAACAGCAGCATAACATGTGTCCATTTAATAAATAGGTGTACCCACAATTGTTCCTTGCATTATTTGTGACGGATAAGTCCCGATAAGTACGCAGCGGTCGATTTGTAGTAGGATTGCAATCATGTGATCTTCAGCAGGCAGCTGATGTAGTGTTCACTTGTTGTCATGGTTACAGTGATGCCGTGCCGCTATCTCGCAATGATACAGAAATCTTTAACAAATCTGTGGATCCAGACAATAAGCCGCATCACTGCCAAAATCTAATTACTTGGTTCTTGTGTCATTTCTGACCTTCGCTCAAAATTTCATCCAAATCCGTTAGTCCGTGTTTGAGTAATTTTGCGAACAGACAGACAGACAAACCGACGTCAATCGTCACATAAAATACACCTTTGTGTAATAATGCACCTTTGCCATTCTTTTAACCCATTGATGCCTGAATTTATTTACAATTAAATTTGAAAAAAATTGTGTGTTTTTGCTTTCCAGCTGATTCTAAAATAAGTGGGGATTGTTCATTTGTCTTTTACACATACAACAGATATATAATACTAATAACAGATATATAATAATTAGGTCCCACGAGAAACCAGTGCTTGCAAAAGGCTCCAAGGTACGTATTGAATACGCACAAACCAGCATTGTAGGAATAAATATACGCTATCTCGGCTGCAGTCTAAATGAAAGTGGTATGTTGTGAATTCGCGACAATAGGCGTCAAGGGGTTAAATACGGCGTCAAGCGCTCTCAAGTAATTCTAAGAGTAACTGCATCCAGCTGAATCTAAGAAGAGTCTATTTTGCTAGAAGCAATGAAAGCACCTGTGTAGGTGGGCAGGGTCATCAATATATAATTAATAATGACACAGTTCAGTGGGGGGTGGTGCTGTGGTTGACACTGTTTGCATGTTCTGCCTGTGTCCGTGTGGGTTTTAACTGGACGCCCCGGCTTCCTCCCACAGTCCAAGGACATGCATGGCGGGTTTATTGGTGATTCTAAATTGACCGTAGGTGTGAGTGTGAGCGTGCAGGGCTGTTTGTCTCTTCGTGTTAGCCCTGTGTTGAACTCACACACAGTGTCAGCTGGGAGAGCCTCCAAACCCTCCCCATCCTGGGTGGACAATTCAATAATAGATGTAAAAAACAGAACATTCTAGAGGCCACCGTGCATGACAAGTAATGTAGTTGTGTGTATTTTTTTTCTTGCTACTTTTAGTGAATGATGTGAATATTTCTTTCATTACTGATAAAATTTCCTGGAGAATAAAGTTGAAGCAGCTCCCAAATACATATTTCAGTCAGTTGTCATCCATTAAGTGGCAGTAATTCAAATGAACTTAAAAAGATTTATTGGAAAAGCCCCAGATTTACCAGGAATCCTGCGTCATTCACCACCACCACTTTGGTTGTGATATTAAAATACAATTACCATATTTCATCACTTATGACAAGCCTTTGAAAGCACTGATAAACCATGACTGCATTATTATTTCCGCTCTGGCAAGCAGTTTAATATATTCTGCAGCAGTGAATTTCATTTGATGTCATGACACGCAGTGTTACATTCTGCTGGCTGTAAAAACAGCCTCAGAACTTGAGCGAGCTCTCGGTGTAATTCAATCACACATCTTAACAGCTGCATTGAATCCACCACTGTCCCTAAACACGCTATACGTTTCTACTTTACGGTGTGATCCCCTCTTAAAAGTGCAAGCCAAATCCTGATGTTATTCTTTCCGTAATGAACATTTTGTTGTGGGCAAAGTTTGTTTGCTGTGCAGTGTACAGAGCAATTGAAAAACTAAAAAGCTAATTTGTGTCATGTAAAGTAGCCCATATGGGCGGTGTGGGATTTTGAAAAATATTGTTCTTTGCTCACAGGATTAAAGCGTAGTCACGGCTTTGAATATAAACCATTTGAACATCTTAAAATGTAATTAGTCATTAAGATATTTTCTCCATGTTGCTGTCTCAGCCTTTTGTATGAGGAGGCAGTCTGTTCTATCCTGATAGCAGCTTCATTATGAAAAAGAATACCGCTCTCATATAAATCACATTAAACACTTTGATGTTTCCCATCACCACGGCTGAAGTAGTTTAGCTGGAGGAACATTCTCCTTTATTTACATGAAAACATACGGTGCTCCAGTTAAATATTTTTTACTGTCGTCTTTGTGTACAGCCCGTTAAACTTTCATGACGAATTGTTAAGAGGTGTTTCTAATAATATAATAAAAGTACAGATTTTGCTGTGTGCAAACCCCCATCATCACGCTGCTGCTGCTGCTGTTTGGTCTCAGTGAATGTGATCACTCAGTGCTCAGGTACCTGTCCTGTATTCTTCAGGTTCATATCTACGCTTTTTGTTTGTTTCTTCTGGAACAAAAACTGCCTCAGTCCACTCATATGGACAAAAACACACCTACTGGCATACAGCTAGAATGACCAAAGCCTACGCAAGAAAGCTGCCTTTTTTTTAAACTAAAAAAGCCAAATACTGAAGTAGAATAGTTTTTGTTTTGTGTTTTCTGCTGTTAAACACAACAGTTTTCGCACAGTGAAGAAATGATATATGTAGAATGATGTAGGCTTCTTCTGATCCTTTCATTTCATCCTTTATAGATGTTTTTTAAATATAATATTTAATCAGTTTCCCTTACCACTGTTACTCCGCCAAGCAATGGAGAATGTGAAGAATGGGATACGTTTGTCTGTCTGTCTGATAATAAAAAAGTTCAAGTATCACATAATTACAGGAACATAACTTCATTACTTTGTGTCACTTTGGGTGACCTCAGTACTAATTATGCAGAACAACGTAATGTTAGAACAGAAAACAGGGAAACAAGATGTTAAGAACCTGCTCAGTGTTAAATGTTCATCAAGAAAATGCTTTCTTTACAGTCCCAGTCACCAGTGTCATCACCAATAATCCCAAAACAATTTTTCAGTAGGAGTAGTAGTATTAGTATGGACAGAATATCCAGCTAAGGAACATTCATATCAGTGAACTGGATTTCTGTAGTCTGGGGAAAAACAGAATAATTATGGTTTCCTTTTGACCAGGTGTTGTGAGACTTGTGAAGTGTTGTAATGCGTGCCCCAAGGAATGCGGCAGAGTTATGTGACAATTGGTGTTGGTTTGTTTATCCGTTAGCAACATGACTCAATAACGGATTAAAAGATTTGGATGGAATTTTCAGGGAAGGTCAGAAATGACACAATGACAGACTGATTAGATTTTGGCAGTGATGCAGCTTTTAGTCTGGATCTACAAATTTGTTAAAGATTTCTGTATCACTGCGAGATAGCGGCAAAGCGTCACTGTAACTATGACAACAAGTGAGCACAGCTGACGATCACATGATTGTGATCCTACTAAAAATCGACCGCTGCGTACTTATCAGGACTTATCCATTGAAAATGATACAAGGAACCACCAATTGTGGGGGTGTTTCCGAGTCCCATCAATTCCGCTATATATTTAGGTCAAGCAGTTTGGTATCTGTACATAACGTACACATGCATAACACACACCTGTGTTCAGCACAAGGTCATTTTGTTTGTGGGTACATCTATATTAAATGAACACATCCTGTGGTGCCCTGATTTCTGCCACGAATTGTTTCAAGATTTCAGCCATTGGAAATGATCCAACTGAGCGGCCTTGGCAGAGTATTGTGCTCTCTGAGTGCTTTTCTTGTTATTTTTATTACTATTGCATGGTCAAATTACACAATATCAAAATGTATTACATGAAACCAACCTTGGATACATATTTTACAGCCTTTACTGGCATCATTTTAAATCAACATCTTTGATGTGAGAACCTCATTTCATCACAGAATCACAGAAGTGTGCATGTGAAGGACTACTGAGTCACAGTGCACTGAAAAAAATTATTAAAGCCTTGATTTCACTCCCTTGGTTACGGCAGCTGTGGACACCATGAATGTGTAGTTGTTATAATACAACTTCAAGTCCACTTGCAGTCCACACAAATATGTTCCATAGATTGTCTCTATATGTTTGGTACATACACACTACAGATGACCATATGCACCACCCTTGGAGCATAAATGACATGCAAAAACAAATTTTGTGTCCTTGCAAACTCTTGGGTAAATTATATACCACTTGTCTAACCCTGCCATTTCCAACATGAATGCTCAGTGGTGACTACAATCTTCAAAAGAGCTGAACATCTTGTCAGTCAGGAGATGAGGAGAGCGAGGGAGGAGCAGCATGTCCAGGAGCAAACCATGCCAGCAAGAAGACATGGTGGATCGTGATGATGATTATAATAATGATCTAGTCCAGACTCAGCATCTCTTACCCAGCAGAAACAACTAGATTCACCAATCAGGCATAAAATTATGACCACCTGCCTAATATTGTGTTGGTTTCCATTATGCTGCTAAAGCTCCTCTGACCCAGTGGGGCATGGACACAGAACCTCTGGGGATGCCCTGTGGCACCAGGATGGTGGCAGGCAATTCTGTGGGTCCAGTGGGTTGCAGGGTGGGACCTACCTAGATCAGGCTTATCCTGCCATATCTCACAAATGTTCAGTAAGATCTGGATCTGGGGAGTGTGGAACCCAGCTGAACACCTTAGCTCTGTCGTGTTCCCTGAGCAGTTTTTGTGATGTGTTGGGGTGCACAGGCCTTCTGAGAGTGGCAACTGGCATCAAGGACTGCTGTTGCCATGATAGGTAGGAGGTTGAGGGGTTGCTTGACCTGCAATGTTTAGGTGGGTGGTCTCCTGTGGATGTCATACATCCACTTGAATGTCATGGATCATCTTGTTAATGCAGCGTTCTGCTGGGAAACCATGAATCCTGTTATTCACTTCACCTGTCAGTGGTCATAACATTATAGCTGATCAGTGTATGTTTCAGTTTAAAATGTATCTATTTAACAACAATTGTTATGCGATCCTTGAAGTAGTTTCAAGACCCTTCATGGGTACTGAGGAGAGGATGGCTGGACAAAACTCCCTTTAACTGGGAGAAACCTTGAGTAGAACTCAAGGGAGGATCCATCTGCTTGGGGTCAGTCAGATAAAGAGACAGAAAACAGGAGCGAACATGCTGCATGCATGATACATACGCATATCAAAGTGGGACTCCTTAATGGCAGGACTGGCAGAACATCTGTCAAGGACCTGAAAACCACAAGGAGTCAGCAAAGCATTCAGTACCATATGATCTCTGCTGATAAACATTAAAGACACCTCAGAGGAAGCAGGAGTGGTGTCTGACATTCCATATTAAGCAATACAAAATAGAAACGACACTAAAAAGTTATTACTTTGGCTCAACAAAATAAATGAATGCAACAGTTTGCATCAATGTTTTTATGTTATGACATTCTTTTAACAAAGTTATGTTTAATGAAAAAAAAATTGATAGCAGAATGAGCTTTTTCTCTAAAGTCAGTCACAGGTATTTTAACCACATTGCTGGTAACAAAAACACAAAAAGTTTGTTACTTATACAATGAAGGTGTAATTTACTTTAGTATGTTCACAGGGCTGCACAGTGACTTGGTGGTTAACACTGTCACCTTGCAGCTATAGATCCCGATTCTCATCCTGGTCTGAGCCTGGGATCTTTCTGCATGGAATTTGCTTGTTCTTCCTGTGCTTGTGTGGGTTTTCTCCAGGTACTCCAACTTTCTCCCGCAGTCCAAAGACATACTGAGGTTAATTGGTGATGCTAAGTTGTCCGTAGGTGTGAATGTGAGTGTGATTGTTTTTCTCTATATGAGCTCCTGTGATACCAGTGTCCTGTCCAGGGTGTCCCCTGCCTTCACCCTCAGTCAGCTGGGATAAACTCCAGCCCTCTGTGACCCTAATGAGGATTAAGCATTGTATAGAAAATGGATGGATTGATCATATTTTCGCCTTATTTAAAGGTGAATTTTTAGTGTTTTATATTTATGAGCACAAGTTTTTTAAGTTGACGAGATGTAAATATCAAAGCTGCTCCCATTTGACTTCCTTCTATTTCAGTGTTTTTCATGTGCTGGTTAAAGTAGTTGCTTTTAAAGTATTAGTTCAGTCACATCAAATTAGTGGAAAATGTGCATTTCTTAATGAAAAAAACTGAATTGCATTTGTTTTTTAAATATAGAAAAAACTAAAATTTCTGATGCAATTACTAATAATCAATTTTGGACATAACTAAATATTAACTCAATATTTGTTTTTGATAATAGCCACATTTTACACCAGAAGTCCAGACCGTTTCATTTAGGTAAACCTTGAAGCCATGCATTGGATCGATTCATGGGAATAGTTCCTTTGAATTATGTTTCAGAGTTTATCCATTAGATCAGTGCCTGACAGCTCACATGGCAGATTTAAACCCTTCCTAGCTACAAGTAAATGCACATGCACTTTGTACTTACTTTTGATATGAAAACATTTTTGCATGACCACATAGCATTCCCCTGTAATGTAGATGCTTTAACATGTTATCCTTCACCATTAAAAGAGAAAATTTTTTTTAAAAAAATGTCCCCTCTATCCAGCCTTTTGCCTCACATATCAAAAACAGAAGCCATTCTCAGAATCAGTTCGACTTGAGGACCACTTCACCATCTTCAGTCAGATTGTAACCATCAAGCAGGACCGGCTACCTTAACCGCCAGAGGCTCTCATGACTGCCTTGTTACGAGATGATGAATGTGATTATAAGCCATACACATGATGTTTAAAATGTGATATACTGCACTGCTATTATTGCACATGAAGTACTGTGAGATGTTTAAATTATCACATTCCATCTGGAGGAAAAGGAGTTTCTGGTAATGAGCATGAAAAAAATAGACATACCATCTGGCAAAAGTGCTCAGAAAAAGAAAAACCCACCATACAGGCATAAAACTGAAGAATCATGAATATTCTTGATGAAAGAATACAGTCTGAAAGAATATGTTGCTGCAGCAAAGGTTGGACTAAACTGATTTTGCATTTTTCTAGAGAATACAATGAAACTGAGTGGCCACACTATTGTGAACAATATAAAAGACTCTTTCACATGCAGCCGTTACAGTAGAGCTAAATGTTTGTCCCAATAGCTGATTGTCTGCTGATCAATCAAATGTTCTGCCAATGCTTGCTGTGTTAGTTAACTGATGACTGATCAAATGATTTCATTTCTTCTCAGTCTCTATAACTTGGATCTAACAATCTGACCATGAGTCAGTCTACCATGTTTGGAAAATTAACACGGAGCATAGAAATCCAATAATGGTAGAATTTTCATAAAGACAGAATGTGCTTAAAAGCTTTAATATTGGAGTAGTATGAACTGCCAAAGTTTTTTAAACTGACTGTTTACTAAACAGAGCTGCACAGTGGCGTTAGCACTGTCGCCTTGCATCTAGAAAATTCCCGGTTCGTGTCCTGGCGTTCCTGGGATCCTTCCACACGGAGTTTGGATGTTCTCCCTTTGCATGAGTGGGTTTTCTCTAGCTTCCTCATACAGTCCAAAAACATTTTCAGATTAATTAGTAACTCTAATTTGTCTGCAGGTGTGAATATGAGTGTGATTGTTTGTCTCTATATGTAGCCCTGTGATAACCTGGTGACCTGTCCAGAGTGTCCCCTGCCTTCCCCCTAAGTCAGCTGGGATAGACTCTAGCAGTAATCAGCCATCATTACTGCATCCTATGTAGCATCATATGTAGCATAGTTCAGAAATTTGATCTGATTGAGCAAAACCAATGTGACCAACCAGTTGGATTCACCACACCAAAATTATCCTAAATCATCTCAAAAAACTTAAACAATAAATTTGTTGTTGACCAGTGTAATGGATAGACAGACCTGCCAACCTTGGCGAAATATTTAATATCACGCGCAAACACGCGCGCACACACACACACACACACACACACACACACACACACACACACACACACACACACACACACACACACACACACACACACACACACACACACACACACACACTTCGATAGGAAAAAAAACTCTCGCTGCTTATTTCCCCGATATGACATCGTATTTTCAACATGAAAGTAACGTTATTAACAGTACATATTTGCCAAAAGACACACACGTACACACACACACACACACACACACACACACACACACACACACACACACACACACACAGAGACACACACACCATTTTACCATTTTAACCGTCAGCTGCTGCGGGTGGGGGCACAGGGGACGGGGAGAGAGGCAGGGGACAGGAGAGAGCGGGCCAACAAGGGTTCGGCAGACTCCGCTACTCTATGATGATTGGTTGAAATTGCACCACTACACTGCTGCATCATGTTGTCAGGCATGAGTATTGCACGTCCACATTTCTAACAGCACTCACAGAGGTCTGCAGCTTTTTGAGTAGTTTAATGAGGCGGAGCGTACCAGCATATTTTGATGTCAAATTGCGTACCTGCTACGCAAAATGCGTACAGGTTGGCAGGTCTGGATAGATGTTTACCAAATGTTTCGCAAAACAGTAATCTCAATAGATTAACAACCATAATTGGGCACAATAGGTCTGTTCACTTAATGCATTTCAGTGCATTTCGAAGCAGTGTGTATGAGGTTCAAATAGGAGTGATATTCAATATACTAAAAAAGTGTATAAATACCTTACGCTGCATTTAGCTGTTGTGATGTAAGATAAAAGCATGCCCAGCTAACTAGCTTACTATGTCCAATAAGTATCTAGCCTATATCCAAAGAGGTATACCATTACCAAGCTCCATTTTTATTTGGTGTTGCAGGTTAGATTTGAAAAGTAGTTTACAAAGTTTAAGCTTAGTGACAGTCAGTAAAGAGAGACGAACTCTTGGGTCACCATTGCCATCTTGATACAACTAACTTCTCCTAACTCCATGATTGCAACCACAGTGCCATGCCGTTTTTTATGCATAGCTTCAGCCTTAATACATTACATAAACTTGTATAGTTTCACTGCACAGCTATAGAGACTGAAATAGTTTTATGAAACAGGCTGGAAACATGTTTATTTCTGTTATAAAGTTAGGAGTTTTAGCATGGATTCTTATGAGGATTGACTTGCTTTAAAAGCCAGCCTCAAGTGGCCATTTGAGGAAGTGCAGGTTTCGGTCCTGTATTCGTCAACCCCAGAGGTTGGTGGAGCAGACCTTTGTTTGCAGTAGTCAGGAAAACAGTTCCAATGCAGCAAATGAGGACTTGCACACAGATGAAAAAGCCAAGTCATTGTGTGCATGATTTGACATCATCATCATCGGAATGCCAAGTTGAAAATGTTAATTTGTTCTCAAAGTTGTGCCCTTGTCATTTCCTACCTATTGGATGTCCATCCTCCATACACCGCTTTATCCTCACTAGGGTCGCAGGGGGTGCTGGAGCCTATCCCAGCTGACTCAGGCGAAGGCAGGGGACACCCTGGACAGGTCGCCAGTCTGTCACAGGGCTACATATACAGACGAACAATCACACTCACATCTACGGGCAATTTAGAGTACTCAATTAACCTCAGCATATTTTTGGACTGTGAGAGGAAGCCGGAGTGCCCGGAGAAAACCCACACATGCTCAGGGAGAACATGCAAACTCCATGCAGAAAGACTCCAGGCCCACCCTGGGATTCGAACCAGGTATCTTCTTGCTGCAAGGCGAAAGTGCTAACCACTACGCCACCTATTGGATGTCATATTTGGTATATGCAAGTCTACCTTCTTAGAAGTGCTGTTTGACAAAATGTGACACCAATGAAAACATTGCATCCTAGTGACTATAGTGATGAATAGCTGTAGCCCATTTACAGCTTTGGATGTGTACATATTAGTTACTGCATGAATGCATCAGTGTGATAAATACACTATATTGCTTTAATGTGTTGGCATGTGGTTCTAATGAAATCCTTAGTGGATTAGATCCCTGAATAGATGCACCTGTACAGTAACCCACATACAGAGTGAGTCATGGTGCATTCCTCAGTCCATATTGCATGTTCCTTATTGCAGAATGAATCGTGGCACTCGGCATTTTTTGCACAAATTTTTACTGAATGTAAAGCTCTGTTTGACATATGTCAAAGAGAAATATTTAAATTTTGGACTATAGTCTAAATTCCTGTTTTGTTTTTCTGTGTGAGTCCTCCTTTGCTGCAGTATGACATTCAGAAAGCATCTGTACAGAACCAAACATCCACCCTGTAGATGTAAAATTGTCCTAATCTTAACACTAATATGATTTTCATATTTTTTTTCCATAAAACTGAAGCATTATTTTTTCTAAAATGATGGAGGAAATAAACGTATATAGGAGGATAATAACAATACAGCATAAATCCGACTGCAGTGCTACAAATGTCTTCTTCTACAGCTTCACTGTCTAAAGGGTGTATTACAATGAATATTTGTTACATTTTTATTTACTTATTTAACACTGTACTTTGATGGTGGAATCAAAGCTATATGCTGCAATATTTCAGCAACACTCTTTATTTTGGAGCCTTCATTGATCATCGTGTGGAGAGGATGCTGACTGGGACAGGCATCTTTCTATCTATTTGTTGTTTCATGAAAATGAAAGTTTACTTTTGTTAGCATCTGTGCAAAATGGAAGAAAAGTAGTTTCAAACGTTACAAAAAATTTCAGAGTTAATCTGCCACCTTTCTGAACGGTATTAGTGCGAAAGAATAAACAGCTTGACAGCAACTGAGCCGCTGGGTTTGACCTTTGCTTGTTTCATGCTGGTCACGTGACAAATTAGACTACTGATAAATCGATTTAACGAAACTATTCACATATAAAGTCTTTCTGCTGCTAAAGCACAAAATCAGAAATCTGTGTGCTAGCATGTCTGGGAAAACTTGGCCTGCTCTGCTCTCCAGACAGAGTTTAATGAGACTGACCTTTGAGGATGGAGAATCGAGCTCGTTCTCGGCATATAAATAGCCATGAACTCTGACCTAAAGATTCAGGATGCCATCAAAGCTTGTCAGCACTTCCCTCCACGTCTATGACTCACCCATCTTCAGGACGCCCTCTATTCGTTGTGACACATTGACAACACATGCTACCAGGCGAAGTACATATAGTTAGAGGAGTCGGGCTCAAAGGATGTTTTTTGCTGTGGCTTTTACTGTTTGCTGCAGTAGCAGCAGATCAATGCAGCATATGATGCCTGGGTAAACAGCACACAAGCTGAGATGCTGATGTTTTTTCCGTGTTGTTTGAGGGGCACGTTGAACTACACGCTCAAAAGGAATGTCGCACGCTTTGAACCTGAGTCAATATTAATGCATCCATTGCATAATCAAGTCACAAAAGTCAGTCTCTCGTGTTCCTGTGTGTGTCCCTTTGCACATTCACTGATGATGATAACAACCCTTGGACCATTCTGCCTGCAGGTCCCTCACTTCTATTCAGGCGTCAGTGTGTGTGCAAGTACAAGGGGACGAGTGTGTGCACTGCATAACAAAATAGACACAAAAATGATAAAGGTGTGAGTTGTTTATGTAGAAAACTCCCTCCAGGAAGATTTCAGTCTGAAGTCAAAAGTGCATGCACCAAACCCTACAAACCCCAAGTGTGTTAGGATTCTCTTGCTCACCCTAGTCAGGATCTTTTAACATTTGTTCTATCCATTTGAATTCAAAACTTTGTAAAAGAGGGAAAAAACATAATCATGCATTGCTAATTTTGTGTATTTCAAGTGTTTTCTCAGTTTGGTGTGGAAGAATTTGAATGAATAAATGATAAATTGGAGCTCAAACTGCAGCCATAATGCCCAGCATCCGTGCTTGACCTCAGTAATGCTCTGTTGGCTGAGAGACACAGAAATCATACTTTCAACTAAACAAGAATGGTTACAAAAGTCCTAGTTATCCTGTAACTGAATCCATTTGAGCTGTTGCTGGTTCAGACTGTGTCTGTTGCCTGGAAAATGAACATTAGATCTGTTAAACTGACAGCTCTGTCCTTCTCCCATGCTGCATTAAATAAAATAGAATCTACATCTTTCATTCTTCATCAGAACAAAGAACTCTATTACATACAAGAAGGATTTCTCACAGTCAGTGGTTTCTTCACCAAACTCCTTCATCTCTGGCTGATGCTGCGTCTTTCCCTCTTAGATCACCACTGACAAGCTACCCAACATAGCTATTTCAGGACAAACCTGAGCTACTTAGAAGTCAGTTGATAGAACATCAGCCCTCATTTCCAAACCTGTTCCTTCTTTGTATGTTTCTCAGTCTGCACTGTTAAAAAAAACCATACGGTACCTTCAGTGGCTAGCCAAACGAATTTAGAAGCTGACTCAGTGTTCACGCTGAAATACATTTATTGCAAAACAAATGCAGGACATGTGAATTGCACATCACAGATTGTGTAAAAAGCTGGACAAAGCCCCTGTAATGTAACCTATAGGCTGAAAACAGCTCAGTCTGCTTATTCTTATTGTCACTCTTTTGGTAGACATTGAATATGAGCCTGGCATTTCCTCTTTGCATTTCACATCTCTTCTCATCTCCTTCTGTAATTTGCATGTTTCAAATCCCCTTTACCATGGAAAACAACAACAACTTTCTCTGTGCAACAACTTTAAAACTTTAAGTTTTACTGAAGATTTGAATCATGCAGTAGCACTGCCGGGCTTACTTTACTTGCTGAATTAAGAATTTTTCTCCTTGCATGCAAATGTTCCACTCAAAATATCCCTTCATAGCACCACCACAGAAGTCTGTGATTGGTTTAAAGATCTACAAACAAGTCAGAACATTTTTCCCACAATAGCAAATTTTCTAGCATTGATATAGCATTATTATAATATGTTCGGCTATCCAAGACTGTCAGCGAAGAAATTAGCTACAGAAACCAAAACCGTTTTCTTTGTTCCAGGCTGTAAACATATTTACTTCTTCTGTGAAGTTGGACATTTTAGCATGGTCATCCACATAGACAGGCTCGCTTTTGAAGCCAGAATCAAGTGACCCTTTGAGAAACTGTAATTTTTAGTACTTACATGTTGGCTTCAGTTTTTAAGCCCCAGAGCTAGCTGCTTGATGTACATTTGCAAAAGCTGAAAAATGTTAAATATATTATTGCAAATAATGACTTGGAGCAGATCTATTCAGAAGACATTGGTTCAGCAATCAACTACTTTCAACTAATTCTGTCATATAACAAGAAAAGCACTCAGAGAGCGCAGTACGCCACAAAGACTGCAGTTGTTGTATGATTTCCAACGAATGAAATCTTTAAAAAAAAAATTGTGGTCCACAGCGGTGGATTTGTAGTAGGATCGCAATCATGTGATCGTCAGCCGGCAGCTGACGTAGTGTCCACTTGCTGTCAGTTACAGTGATGCTGTGTTACTATCTTGCAGTGATAAAGAAATCTTTAACAAGTTCGTGGATCCAGACTGTAAGCCGCATCACTGCTAAAATCTTATCAGTTGGTCCTTGTGTCATTTCTAACCTTACCTGAAAATTTCATCCAAATATGTTGGTCTGTTTTTGAGTAATACTGCAAATAGAGAGATAGGCAAACCAATGCTGATCATCACTCAACTCCATCACATTCCTTGGCGGAGTAATAATTGTTTCTGTGTTTTTTTTTTCAGTCTACCAGTAAGCTTTTAAACTGGAAGCTGATAATAAGAGTGTCAGCAACCAGTGAGAAGTGCTCAGAGCTGCTAATTTGATCACTGACAATGATTCAGTGTAGTCAGTTCAGCTTAAGGCTTCAGTATTAAAGATTCATTGGCACATGTACTGAACATCTCTGGTGGCTGAGCAACCTCCTGCTGGATGTTTTTGCAACAACTACAATCGCATGAAAGATGGAAGATTCAGGTGTTTGCCTTGCAATGCTGAATGCTGTCGTGGTATTTATTGATATCTTGTTTCCAATGTTTGTCCTTCAACGACAGTAAAGCGCAGTCTGGTTGAAATATTGACACAATCATTCAAAAGTTTGGTGTCACCCAGGCAATTTCATATTTTCCATGAAAATTCACACTTTTATTCATGTGCTAACATAATTGCGCAAGGGTTTTCTAATCATCAGTTAGCCTTTCAACACCATTAGCTAACACAATGTAGCATTAGAACACAGGAGTGATGGTTGCTGGAAATGTTCCTCTGTACCCCTATGGAGATATTCCCTTAAAAATCAGCCGTTTCCAGTTAGAATAGCCATTTACCACATTAGCAATGCCTAGACTGGATTTCTGAAAAATTTACTTTTGTCTTCATTTAAAAAAATGCCTTTCTTTCAAAAGTAAGGACATTTCTAAATGACCCCAGTTTTTTTTAGCTGTAGTGTACATTTTAAACGATAATGTTTGAAAGTGATGCATCGATGTGTCTTATTGTGCAGTCCTTCCATATGCAGTATGAAGCCCATAAAGTCAAAAACCTATTAAATTACATATTCTTCAGCAATTTATGTCAATTACATGCACTATTGCCTTCACTCTTATTTTTACTGTAGTTCTTGAGGCAAAATATGATTGAGCTTTCAAGATGATCACAGGACTGTACAATAATGTAGCTGCCCACAATGCAGTCATGTGTAGGAGTAGGCAGACTTGCTGACCTAAGAATCCTCCATCTATATGACTCAGGGCACAACAACACATTTTCTTGCATTCCTTCACTGCGCAGTGTGTAATTAAGCTGGACAGCTGAGTGAGGAATGGACCTCTAGAGACCTAGCAGCAGTAATCAGGAGGTGTCTGGTTCAGGTCTCATGTGGTGCAGTCCAAAGCAAGCGCTACTATCTGACCTCTCTTCAACAGATGCTCCTGAAAACGATGGCCGAAGGATAAAACTATCACTGTGGGTAAATGTGCCACCCTGCAAGTAAAATAATGAATTTTCCCTTACTGCTAGTAACTTTCTGCGCTGCTGTTTGTCTGCAAGAGGTGACAAGCAGGACAAGAGTGGTTTTATGTTTTCGAGGACAAGAGGGACACACTGTGGTGGTACTTAAAGACCACGGGAGGCTGTTTGATAGAAGACAGGCTGGAGTGTGATGTGATGACACCTCTCAGCCACGCAGTCCTTCTCTCGGTCTCTCTTTGCGTTTATATCTCTGGATGCTGTCCCTCCCTGTCTCTGTCTGTGTCTGAGGCACCGCTCTTATTCTTCTGAAATGTCTCATCGATGTTTCAAAATCTGTCAGGAATATAAAGAGAATGGATTGTGGTAGTGGGAAAAGAGAGTGGATGGTGCGTGAGGCTTCAGTCATCATGCTGTTAGTGTTGGAAGTGAATCACCACTGCCTCTTACAACTTATGTTAATATGCTGTTAATTTACACCAGCAAATAGGTGTTGGAAGTTCTTTCACCACACTGATTATCACTGCGAAATGTTGGCTGACATGAAGTTTCATTAGTTTTTTTTCTTGCAGTATGTGCTCTTGTCAGCTGAAGTGTTCTGGCCTTGTTTTCGGCAGCTCAGAACCAGCAGCTGAAATATTCAACTGTGACATGAGACAGGACAAGTTTCCACTCGTGTCGGCACTTTCTCCAAAAGCAAGTCACTTACAAATGTAATTTCTGCAAAGCAGCATTGTCCTGAGTAACTATATGCTGCCTAAAGCTTGTGTCTGCATGGACAGTCCAAGCAGCAACTATGCTACAAGGGCAATAGTGCACAGAAAAGTAGTATCAGAGCTAGAGCTAAGCATCCATTGGTGCCCCCAACTTCTCCAGGTGCATGTCCACAAGGACCACATTACAGACTTAACTCTCTTTAATTCTGCTTTAATCTAAGTCAAGTTACATTGAAGTTTGACTCTAGATGGCTCAAGTTGACTTTTTTTTAGTTTGACAGTTCCTTCATTTTACAGGTACTTCAGTTCAATCCAGGCAGTTCAATCAGCTTAAGCAGTTTCAGCTTCAGTTCAAATCAATTCAGCTTCAATCAGGGCTTTATTGAGATCATATTTCTTGTAATATATAGACTGTAGTTCTATAACAGCATCAAATTGTAACGGGGAAATTGTAAAACTGTAAATGTTGTTAAATGTTAAGATTCATCATACTGCAATCATAGAACATGAATAAGGAGACACATATTGGCCATCTCAACACTTTTCGTTCCACTTTCTGTTCTCAGATCAGACAGCACATTTCCTGCAATGCAGGAAATGTGTTTCTCAAGTCAACACACTAATGTAAGACCTAAATGAAACCACAGGTAGATGTTAACTTGTACACTCTGTAATTCACAGCAAATGAAATGTTTCATCACATTTATCACACAAAAATTCAAATTAGCTAACACCTTGTTAGGTGTAACCACCACCTTTGACTCTCTCTGCATGGCTGTAATGTAGTCAAAAGCAGCAGCAATCTATTTTCTTCTTGTCAG
Organism: Acanthochromis polyacanthus; assembly: GCF_021347895.1. Lineage (NCBI taxonomy): Eukaryota > Metazoa > Chordata > Actinopteri > Pomacentridae > Acanthochromis > Acanthochromis polyacanthus. Next base: position 14,949,988 of record NC_067116.1, read on the forward strand.
TTAATCTAATGATTGCTTTTTTTCCTTTGTAGGTAACTATAAAGAATAGTTTATCAATTTTTCTAAAGATAATTACTTGGTTTATTTATATTACACTTTCCAAATAAATATAAAAGTTACTGCTGGGGGCTGCACAGTGGAGTAGTGGTTAGCACTTTCGCTTTGCAGCGAGACGATCCCTGGTTCATGTCCCGGCCTTTCCAGGATCTTTCTGCATGGAGTTTGCATGTTCTCCCTGTGCATGGATGGGTTTTCTCCGGGTACTCCGGCTTCCTCCTACAGTCCAAAAATATGCTGAGGTTAATTGGTTACTCTAAATTGCCCGTAGGTGTGAACATGAGTGTGATTGTTTGTCTGTATATGTAGCCCTGTGACAGACTGGCGACCTGTCCAGGGTGTCCCCTGCCTTCGCCCGAGTCAGCTGGGATAGACTCCAGCACCTCCCGTGACCCTAGTGAGGATAAAGCAGTGTATAGAGAATGGATGGATGGATGGAATTACTGCTGGGCAACAATTTAAATTTTCACTCATGATTAAATGCACTGTTATACATAAAATTAAATAATGAATTTAAAAGGAATGTGTTCTGCACTTTTATTTTGAAAGTACTGTTATAACAAAAATGTGGCAATATTTGGTTTGTAAAGACTTTAAACAAATGAAGTGCTTTTTAACAGCAGTCTTCCTTTTACATAGTAGCAGGTAAAACATTTCTTGCAAATGTCAACCGAAACATTAATGTAATGAAATCAAATAAAACCAAACCTATTTGACACTGAAAGGGCTTTTCGTTTTGTCTGGTTTGTTAGAGAAAAGCAAATTGCCCTCAGAGTCCAGAGCCACGATCATAACAGAACCAGAACCTTCCCAGCAACAGCAAGTTAGTATTTACACATTTGTATCCCAATTTGTTTCTGAACAGGTACCAGCCGAAACCTTTACATCAAGGAGCAGCATAAACAGTCTATACATTGGGGACTACGTCCCCTGTGTATGGGTCGCCCACTAGTGATGCAGGATGAGGCTCATATGTGCTGTCATTCGGTGCGATCCTAAGAACATTCCTCAGACCGACATCTTCCACAATACTAATCTGAATGCAGTCTTGAGCTAACTACATCACTGCAGCTTTGTTAGCTTGTCTTGTTTAAGTTTATCTTTACTTCTCCCACACAGTGCATCTAAAAAGCTTCCCTCCACTGTTAGTTTTGGGGAGACATGATGACGTCCATCCCAAGGACCCCAAGTACTGATCAGCGTCCAGTGCTCCTGTGATTCACTCTTTGTCTGTCTGTGTATTCAGAGCCAGTGAGCAATGGACTTTCAGAATTGTAAAAATAATTTAAAAAACTGTGTTAACAAGCGATAAAATAATTGCCGGCCCGAATACATTTATTGGTGCCCAGCTCTAATAAAAATATTATCTACATTTTATTAAATCTCCCAGTCATAATCATATAATTCCCACATTTCTACTGATGTAATAATAATAATTATAATAACAACAACAACAATAATAATAGTAATAATAATAATAATATAATAATATAATGGATCTGGTTTGTCAGATGCTGCATCACAAAATGAATTTCACATCTGAAATTGCTCATAGATCAATGCAGTCACAGTATATCATACAAACCCTTTCCCTGACTGCAGAGTTAGTATTTTCCTGAAGTGCTTGATTTAAAACAGAAAATGGTTTGAAATGGATTAATTTCATCACTGCAGTTATATGCAGTTAAGATATTCATTGGCAAATGTGTTCTTGCATCAGTGTGGGGCCAGAAAATAGTTGAAACGATTTACAGTTTGCAACAACTGAGCACTCCATTGTTGGTCTCTGTCTAAAATACTCCCACAGTCAAGATGGTCATGGGTGAGGTGTTTTAGCTGCAATTTGCTCTTCGTGGAGTCCATGCTTTCACTGGTCGTGGTCATCTTTGCGATGCTCTGTTGTCATAGTCAATGATGCCACTGAGTAATCCCAGCCCTGATGTAGTCATTGGTGGCTGTTTAACGTTTCCACTTTTATGGTTGTCAAAAACTCCTTATCTGAATTACTTCACATTGGAGACTGCACTTCTTTAGGTGCTCAGCGAGACACCCGCCAAGTTTGACGTAGATCAGATAGACTGCTGTTGAACAAAGTCAAGAAGACACACACACAAGCATGATTTCAGAGGACATTACAGTGCCTTGTATTCATTTCCTGGAGACTTGCTCTAAAATTATCCACAACAACATAATGTCTCCCACTGGTCATGTTTTTATGCAGGACACTTGGACCTCATCTGACTCCCCTTTAAACCCACCCAGAGAGCCATCTGACTGTTGCTCTGGGCTTCACTGATACCACCGTGACGTCATTGCCACCACTGTCCCTCCTGGGGGAGGGCAGCAGCACAGTTTTAATCTTAATAGTAATAAAATAAAATATGTCCCATATGTGCTGTGTGATCAAATGTGCATAGAAGTTACAGGATGAAACATTAAAGGAATCAGGCTACTCATCTTTTTAACAGTCAAATATATAACCAAAGCCCAGTGTATCTGTTATCAAACACCTATAAGCCATACACAGAAGAGGGCTCAAAGGTGCCACCTCTCCAATTGCTCACATTTATTCTATTAACTATTCATCATTGCTCCCTCAAGAGTAGCAAAAAAAACCTTGACATCATGTGTCTGTATCATTTCTACCATACCTGTAGTGTCTGCCACAGGATAAACATGCCACACACACTGACAACATCCACTGATCCAAATAAACGGCAAAGTACATATTCAAACACTGGGCCAACCGACCACAGATACCCTAGCCTCTGTCCTCTTCCTACTCCACTCTTCCTTCCACTCTTTAAACATCAACCCATGCCTGTGATTGACTTCCAACATCCTTAAACTGTGCAAACGTTTCTCCCCCACACTTGCTCAGCTGTATCTGCAAGAGAGGGGACTCACCTTCATTACACTCCTGCTGGGTTTTGCGCTGGGAGCCCTCTGCAGAGACCTGCAAGCAAATCATAGATGAATAAAACTCTGAGATTATTATCACACCCAGCGAGCTAACAGCATCCAGTTCACACTGCCCGCTAATTGGGAACTTGATTGAGAGCAAATGCGTAGGTCTACTAGAAAATTCATCAAAAAAGATCAAGATGCTCTTACCTCTTACTGGCCTGTTCAGACTTGTCAATAGGCTGTCTGCTGCTGAATAGAAGGGTCTTTCAAGAGCTTTGTAAGCATCCACACATTAAAACTGCCATTAAAAGCACAGTCACAGTGATAATGCATGTGCAATAATATGCTTTTTAAGCAAATAGACAAATGTTCAATGTATGATATTACAAACATGTCTCAAAAAGCATTTTGAAAGAGATGCAACAGCAAAGCAGAAGGACTACCTGTATGATCCAAGGGACCCAAGATCATACCAGTTTTGCTTCCCAAAATCCACAAGGATCCATCTATGTGTACACAGGGAGACCTATAGTCTCAGACTGCAGCATCGTCTACAGTGTCTTGCATTGCACTGACAACTACTTGGAGCCCTTTACCACACAAAAAATAAACAAACACATTTATGGAACATATTCAGCACATCAGACCCATGACGGTCCCCTTAAGAGCGAAATTGTTAACCATAGGCACTAAAAGGCTGCGCACCAACATCCACATAAGCAAGATTACAAGTTATTCAAACTGTTTTCAACAGACACTGTCATAACTCCAGATGGAATGCAAAACTCCTTCAGCTCTCTAAAATATGTCTTATTAACGTTTTTTTCAATGTTATTTGCAGGTGAAAGAGAGTGCCATGGGCTATCAATATGTTCCTTCATATGAAAAGAGTTGGTTAAACAGCAACATTATGGGTGTGTAGTCCGTGGCGAGGAGATTTTGGAATGATCAATGAAAAAAACTCAAGACTGCCCTCCAAAGTATACTTTAAACAAACCGACACATACACTTCCACACAAGAGTAGCTACCATCCTAAGTATACATTTAGAGCTATCAACAAAGCACAAATTGCCCAATTTGGCAGATTCTGCTCAAAGCAAATACATAAAGTGAGAACTACTTATTTTAGGTAAAAGATTCCTTTGTAGTATTACCAAGGCAGAAACAAAGGCCACACTCGCTCATCACCATCACCAAAATGTGTACATTCATCAGCTACAGACAACAAAGCCTCACTGAACACCTACTCTCCTTAGCAACATTTTGCAAGATCTACTGGTCGGAGTGAAATTCTTGAGACAGCAGGATGAGGTTGGACCAGCAGCCTCCTACCCACTTTAGTTTAAATGAACTCCATTTATTTCCAACCCTCACAGCAGAGCAACTAGTTCCAAGGCAGGCCTTTTCCCCATGCAGACCAAATATGTGGTGTACTGCATTGTCTGCTAAAAATGTAAAAAAAAAAAAAAGTCCAACTCTGCCATTATCAGCAAAATGGAGAAAGCTTTACATTAGGTTTTAAACAACAACCTACCATTTTATTTCTCTAAATTTATCCTTTGTGTTCTGGTGCATTCATCATTTTTATTTTCAGGTTTCCAATGTACTGATTCACCCATATTTTCATTTCTGAAGATTTACATTTGTCAAAATTACCTATCGCAGTTGGAGACATGTGATCAATAAATATCATATAGTAACTGATTTGTTGTGCTCTTGATCTGCTCTCATTACTTTGGTTGGTAATCTTGTTGCAGTGGACATAACACTTCTGATTTATGGATGCTGAAGCTAAGATGTGAACACTTACCTATATCCTGTAAGATTTGTGCATCAAAATTATAGGCAGGGAAGCAGCAGACTGTCAAAGCATTTTATTGATACTGCATTTTTATCTTAAATCAGGACAAATAAACCCCAATGCCTGTAGTCCTAACCTAAACCTAACCTTACACTAACGCAAAAACATGTATTCACCTGAAGATTTAATGATGT